>NW_028145459.1:3785000-3860000 GCF_977016875.1 Pavona decussata
ATTGTATATCATAAATTTCCAATAAAATACCGGGTGAGTGCGGCTAAACTTTAGGCAACAAACAAACTGAGACTTCCACTGAGAAAGTTTAATGACCAAATCATCAATGGTTGCAAAATTAACATTAACAATAAGAAAAAAAAAAGGCAAAGAGTTATGCCCTAAAAATATACTGCAGCCGAAAGACCTTGGGAATAGAGAAGATATAATTGAAGGGTTTTGTAAACCGTGTGTTTATCGCTTTTTTCAAAGTCAGAAAATCGCTCCAAACTTGCCTAGTTTTCAATTCACCGTATGTTTTGTGTGTTAAATGTGAATCCATATTTCAGAGCTTTTTTCCCCACAAAGGCTGAATTTCGAAGAACTTGATCACACTTAGCTACCACTATACATTGAAGCAGATGCAGACTTCCTTAGCACCGAATAAATTTAATACTTTTTAAGGTTTAGCACACAAAACCGAGCAAGTTGAGAGCGTTTTTCCGACGGTTCGGCTAAAAACAGCGATATACACCCCATTTGTACAAAAGCCTTCAATTGACAGTCAGCAGCTTTGGAAAGTAAATTCAATGCCAAATGAAATAAACTGCACATGTTTAAAAAAAGCCGCTCTTTGTATTGAAAATTAACAAGAAATTTACAACTGCAGTCCTTGTTGTATTTCTTTCGAGATCTCTTAACAGCATATTCGTTGATGCAATTACGTTTCTAAGTAAACGGCCATGTTGAATTTTTTTCTCCTCTGGCAAGGAGAGAAGTGATGTTAAATATTTTCTTGCAGTCACTTCTTCCCCTTGCCGCCTGGTACAAGCGGCATCCCTTTATCTTTTCCACGAAGCCTGATACCTGCAAAGAAAACAAACTTGTTCTTTCCTGTTACATACAAACATGTAATGAACCTTTACTTTTTGCAAGGTTTATAAGGGTCAATCACAAAACCCTTCAAAATTGTCAGGTTACATTTTCACAGTCAAACGTTTTGATAAAGAGAAAAATAAGCAAAACTATGCAGCAGTTTTGGGTAGATTGTGTGCTAAAAAAGCGCTGTTATCCAGCAGATTGCACTATTTTCGTGACTTCATTTGAGGCAGATTTTGCTGATTTTTGATATGGTTTATTTCTTCCTATCTATTGCATAATTTGGCAAAAAAAAAAAACGATTTGGATAAAATTGTATATTATTTCAATGATAACAGTAATGCAAAGAATCCTAAAATATGATGCCACCAATATTTGAATTTTGAAATTATGGGATTTATTAGGATGTTTTGAAAGAGCATGATGAAAAATGTCTTCTTGCCAAAAATCAGCATCTTATTGCAATTATTTGGGGGTGGGATATTAACACTGTTATACGTGGATGACTCCATACAAATCCTTCTAATTTTGTTCTCAGTTCACATCCAGATTGCAATAAGATGCTGATTTTTGGCAAGTAGCATTTTTCATCATGTTCTTTCAGAATATGTCAGCAAATCTCATAATTTCATAAATTCAGTTTTTGTGACATCATCACTTCAGGACTCAAACATAACAAAGCATCCTTTGAAATGTGTAAAACAAAACAAAAACGCGTTATTGTATGTAAAAACAAAATTGCATCAGATTTTGGAGGTGCCTAACCAATGACCAATCACAAACTTGAAAGATATCTACCAAGTCAAAACATTCAACATTCCATGGCTAGAAAGTAAATAAAAGTAACACAATGTAGTAAGCCAACTTTCTGAACTGTACCAAACCATATTTTGAAAATTTTAAAACAAAGACCAAACCAAAACTTGTTGAATATTACGGTAAATCCCATATTGCAGTGAGCCGATACACTACCTTGTGAGCTAGAGGAAGATTCAAAACAAGTTAGGTCACATTTACTGGGTCTCCTTTGTACTGAATGGCTAGAATTAGTGATGTGCAGTTCCAGAAAAAATCCATACCCACCCCATGGAAGGTCATTGGAAATTCCTGGGGCGGAAGGGGGAGGTTTAGAAGCCAAACTTTAGAAGCAAAGTATGAAGCTAAACTAGAATTCCCTGGGGAGAGGGGGTGCAAAACAAGAAACCTTCCATTGGGGGAGTATTGATATTTTCTGGAACTGCACAATGACAGTCTAAGAGTTTTTGAGAAAGATCCTAAGATGATCTTAATACTTGTAACGCTGCTTTCCAATGCAGCACATGTTTCATTTGTGCATAAAATATAATCCTGGTGTTGTCTTGCTCACTGAACTTACCAAGAATACGCTCAATTTTGCTAAGGATCTGATTGTTGGGAATTGCTTTTCCAGACTCATAATCCATGATCACTTGAGGCTTTTCATTGATTTTCTATGAACAACAAAAAGAAAAATTAACACAAATAATCTTATCCATCTAATGTGGTGACATCATTGATTTAAGTACATGAACAGAAACACAATACAGCTCTGCAAGGGATTAAAATTGGTGCAAAGGTGTCTTTGTTTTTTTTGTTCTTATTGCTCTAATGTTTGTCCACAAGGCGACACTTGGCTCATACGTGAAGATGGTCTACAATCATGGACAAAACTGTTAAGAAAATTACCCTTTGAAGCGCTTTTATTGGTAAACAAGCAAGCGACAATATTAATTTTGAAATCCCCCCCCTCCCCCTTCACCGACAGTTTCCTGGTAATTGCCACTTCACAAATCAACCCTACTCAACTGAGGGGAGGAGGGGAGGGAGAAGTAACTGTGGTGGAATTGGGAGATCTAGTAAAGAAGTGTTTCTTTTCTGACGGTGTCCTGTTTTCTTAAGAAGTTTTTTCCACCAGCATGACCCATCCTTCTATGCAATGGCAGTACAGAGCAAGGTTTCTTGGGTTATGAAATAATGCAGCACCAGAGACTGGGCAGCAATCAAAATTCCTTTCTCGTCAAAATGTTATTTTAGAGGTTTTATTAATTTTGAGGTAGTAGAGTTTGTAATGGAGAATAGAGGGGCATCCGTTGGCAAGTTCTTTTGTTCAGAAAGGCTTTTGATCTCTTCAAAAACTATTACCATGTTCAGAATACATGGGTGCACTGGTCACCAGGTTCTGCCAGGATTCTTTAACTTAGTCTTAAACTGCTCAATGCTCGTAGCACCCTCTTTCTCTTAAGGTCCATTGAATACTTATCCCCTTGAGAGCACGTACATAAAAGGAAGGGGGCTGGCCAATCCTTGTCCTCTCAATTTCTTTGTCATGCTTCTTTTGGGTCACAAACAGATTGTTTCCAGAGCCAAATAGACCTTAAGTAGTGCCATTTCTCCCCACATTTGTGATGCTTGATGTACGTGCACATATTAGCACCTTAATTAATCAAATTCCATGACTTCAAAATTGGCAATAGAACTACTGAAAACAATGAGCGAAATGCCTCACTGGCTGAAGATTTTGATGCTTGACACAAAGTTTCCTCAATTTCCTTACTTTTCAACCATCAAGTGAACTAACAAGATGCCCTTAATCGGCATATACACGGAATGCTTAATGTTGCCCCATTTATTCCCCATTGTATGCTTCGCAGATTTTTAAAAACTATCCTCCCTTTGCAATTGTAATAATTGAATGGTTTTATTCAGAGAGACTGCGTGATACTGTTTATCGTTGTGTTACTGGGAATCATACCGGAAATAACTGTGCGATAACGTCATAACCCCCGCTTGAACTGGTCTGGTTTCCTCTCCGGGTTGAATTATTCGATCTGTTTTTAAAAGCGTAGTTTCTTCGCGGTGAACTCTCCCAATTTCCACCGTTTTAACTGTCGAGTACTACTTGGAAGTTATTGTTTCAATTTACCGCTTGAAAAACGTTTGTTTTCGTTCTGAAAACGGCAGATCAGTCTTAAATTCATACATGTGGCCACCATTGAACCAAAACAACCTTCTAAATGATGTTTGTTTGACGTCACACAGGTAAAGATGAGTAGGTCCCCTCCCTCGTGATATACGCGCCAATAATGGATTTTGATTGGGCCGTTTTTGTTCAAGACAATCAGAAACACAAGTCCCGTCTGGGATAGGGCAGAATTTAATGTAGGTTCAATGAATAAATCAAATGATAATTTGACGTCACACAGAAAGGGATGAGAGGGTCCCCTCTCTCGTGATATGTGCCTAAATAATAGATTTTGATTGGGCCGCTTCTGTCGAAGACAATCAGAACAATACATCCCTACTAGGGGAGGACATATTTTAATGCATAAACAAGATGCCTGCTACACTGGCATTACGCGTGATGCTGGGGCTGATTCATTTATTCCAACTGTATGCTTTGCCGATTGATAAGACTATTCTTGCTAGTGGAATAGTTTAAGTCACGACGATCGCGTTACGTTGTTTCCTTTGTGTTACGCGACTCAGAGTATCACCGGAAATTTTAGCCTCCCACGCAGACGTTCTTAGGGCAGGAACGCGTGACGAACCCCCAAGAACGTCTGCGTGGGAGGCTACGGAAAATTTGTGAAATTCCATTACGATAACGTAAGCTTCTCAATGACCTCTTTTCAGTCTCGCGTCGTGGTCTAAGACTGTCAAACAAAGCACGATTCCTTCGCCAGGAACTCACCAATTTCCACCGTTTTACGTGTCGGGTGCTTCTTAGAAGTTATTCTTTCGATTTACCGCTTCAAAATGGTGAAATTTCCGTTTGAAAACGGCACACTTGAGTCCAGAACATATTAAAACAATATGGCGCGACTATTTAATCCGTCATTAATAAATATATCAAATGATGCATTGACGTCACACAGGTAGGGGTGAGTGGGTCCCCTCCCTCACGATATAAGCGACAAGAATGGATTTTGATTGGCCTGCCTTTGTTGAAGACAATCAGAACAATACATCCCGAGTAGGAGAGGGGAGAGTTCAATGAATAAATTAATGTACCGATTTGTAGCTACTACGAAGAAAAAAAAAAGAAATCGACCCGTTTTAAGACACGGTATGCCCCCTCAGGGCATCCCGCGTAATTAATGTAGCGATTTGTGACTACTACGAAGAAAAAAAAAAGATACCCGACTCAAACCTAGACACAGCCTGCCCTGCGGGCATTCCGTGTAAAAACAATTTTGGGAAAAATCTGAAATTCCATCACTTTTCCATGACACAAACAAATATTTCTAATTTCCATGACTTTTCCAGGCGTGGAATGCAAAATTTAAATTCCATGACTTTCTATGACCATGCGGGGTGGGAACCCTGCCTTAACAATAATATTATTATAACTGGGGTATTTTTTAAGACTTTTGGAATTTACCTTACTGTACATTTATTTATTTGTTTTTAAAATTGATTTACAAGTTAGTGCAGTAGTGGGAAACAACTCTCTATGGTGACAAAACGTTTGGCAAGGCAACAAGTAAATAAAAGTAACAGTGACCCATCCACAGTTAGGCAAGTGCGTTATGAACAAGGCATTCAAAGTCTAAATCCAGGAGTTTCATTTCTTGTACCACGATAACAAACAAGCCTCTATTTGACCCAACTTTACCACAAACTGACCATTGATGCTCTATAAAACAGAGATTTTCCACTTCATTATTTTACCGTTGCTAAGTCCTTCTGTGTTAATTTCTTCTCCATTCTTGCCTTTTGAATAAGCTTTCCAACATCAAGGGAAACCTTCTCATCTGTGAAAAATTTAAATACATTACAAGTTAATTAATTTCAATTTTACATTCCTTGAACAGATTAACATATCATACATGCCACATTACAGTACTGTTACTATACTTTAAGCTTTTCAGTCACCCTTGAGGAATACAGTGTATTACTGGTAAATTTATGGCATTTTGTCCACTCCATGCACTCCAAGCATTAAATGTGTTTGTATGTTGTTGTGTGTTGTTTGTCCGTCACCAGGGACGATCAGGCCACTTCTGTCATCCACAGAACACTGGGAGTATTAAATACAGATACAATGGAACACTTGCATTCCATAGACGAAGACCCAGATGAAAAGAATTTGTTATTAACTATTGAAAGCATTTTAAACCTCTCTCAGTTTGTGATGTGTGAAACGAAATGATAATAAGTACATATGGTCATATTCAATTCAAATTATATTTTGCTGTTTTCCTTAAATTACAAATTGACTACCGGTACTTATTATAACTAACAATCAGTAAAGGATAAATATTTTATTGTTTACAATGAAACCTCTATAATTAAGAATTAATAAATTCTAATAGTCCACCACTGTTTAGTGATTTATTTATTTTAAAATATGTGAACTCTGTTGAGCAGACAGTCACCTTTGACAAAGTTCCACCGAGGGTAATTTTATTTTTTTTACCTGTTAACCCTTCAAATCCTGAAAATGCCTGCATCTAATGTCTCCAAACAACATCACTACTCATTTGTTCAAACACACAGGTTATAAGATTAAAATGCAGTTAAATTGCATTGCACTGTTAATAACAAAGAAAAGCTTGCATTCATCAGGCAGTCAAGGATTCTTGGATGTTAACGCATGCACAGAGCACCTCACTGTGGTCTACAGGGTGTTTTGGCACGGCAGATTTCTGAGGAGTTTCTGGTTGGTTTGTTTCTGTTTTTTCTGCCCCCTGCCACCCCCCCCCCCCCCCATCTCCCCTTTTTTTCCTCTTCCACTGCTTATGTGGTATGACAGGTGTCTGGATGACTGTGTGCAAGGGCTCATGGCTGGGTTGTAGCCCCGATTGCCAGGTCACAGTGGAGGCCCCTGGACTTCCCAGGCACCCAACTTCCACTCAGCTCACTGCAGTTGTTAATAATTATTATGGAAATGATCACAAATTAAAAAAAAAATGTCTTGATAATTCATCCTATTGGTAACATGAGAAATAACACAAAACAGTGAGGAGCTCATGTTGGGGATTTAAAGGTTGACACTTACGATGTAATTCTTCTGTTTCACGATCTAGCTTCGCAGAATCCTTGTGTGCCGAATGCTGCTTGTTTGAGCCAGCACCGTCTAAGAACATAAAACATGTCAATATTGAAGCACACAGTTTTAGGAGTTACAGTAAGTACCCTGGGACTGTTGCATCCTTTAAAAATAAAATACACAGTACAAGACTGTGCCTACAAAACTCCAGTGCATCAGTACCCTTGACTCAACTTTGTCAATCTACTGTTCTTACTTTGCAACATAATTTGCAACAAAATGTTGAAATGAATATTACAGCTGCTATAACAAAATATCACAGGGGAAGTATCATGAAACTTTGATGTCATTTCAAAACCCAAACATGTTTGTATGGCAACAGAAACAAAAAAAAAATAATTGCCTAGTTTTGATATAAATTATCATCCCAGTGCAATAAAACTGTCGATTAGTGCCTCTGGCCAGAGACAGAGTAGGTTGGAATGGATTGAAACTTGAAAAAATAATGTTGGGCTAATGCTTTTCAACTTTTCGTATTTTTGTTTCCAAAATGCGCTAGAACAGAGTAAGAGTTGTTCCTCTCAAGATTTGAGTTGATTTCTCTACTCTCATTGTTCTAGAATTATTTTGTATCAAAGTGAAGGTCTCATTTCACAATTTTTAACAAAAGAGGTCAAAACCTCCATGACACTTCCCTGTTAAAGGAGTGGCCATGTAAGATCTGTTTTAAAATTGGTCACATCTTTCTGTTCATTTGCTTGTTAGCTTTTTTACACTTTAGGTAAGCTTGAGAAGAGACCTGCTATTATCAAACTTGTAAATTTATACAGAATCACTTTTATATTGTGCAAAATGGTTTCTGTGAAATCATTACAGCTACCAAATGAATACTATTATGCTCGATATTATGAACGCCACAAGCAAAGGTCAGAACACAACAGATTTTCCAAACCTAGTCAGTAGATTTACAAAAACATCTCTTTTCTCCTGTACAATAAATGAAATGGAATTCTCAAGATGTGTATAATAAAGCTTTTGAAACTGAACCATTTCACAAACTTTCCTCAGTATATTGTCCATGGTCTTCCACCAATATTTGTATAAGATTAAGGTGAGCAACACGCCTGACTCATTCATGCTAGCTGTCTGAATACAGTAACCAAGTTGAAATTGGTTGAGAGATACTGTCGTCACAGAACAAGCAGCCTGAGCTCAGTTTCACAGTGGGTGAAACAAAAGCCAGAAAGACGTCTGCTCTCACACTCTAGGAGCACTGTATAACAAAATTCACCCACTTGAACATTCAATCAGACTCCTGATAACATTGTTGAAGGATAATTACAGCACTGTCATGGAGAGCCAGTTATTTTTTCCTTAATTATCATAAGGTACTTACATTTCTGTGTTGTTTCTACTGTACCGCCATGCCTCTGAGCTGATGCAACAGCCTTTGAAACAATGAAAACAATAATATTACTTTTTACAATTAGAGGATGATTGTTGATAATTTTAGGATGGTGATACACATTGTTATTGTTATAATTATCGTTTCTTTGCAGCTAATTCATACACGGCTCTCTAGAAGAGCATTTTATTAATGATGAGATTTCCATGTTCAATTAAGATATATTTCAATAAATGAATTGTTCTAATCATTAGAACAATAATTCAATTATTATTATAAGCATTAGTTGGAAGTAGATAGCCAAAATGATTATGCCACAATAAACAATTCGTAACTAATTAATAGCGTACTTCATTGGGCAAAACATTTTCTCCATTTCTGTGTTGCAGTTCCTTCCTCTTATCATGCTCATTCTTCCACAATGCAAAGAAACGTATTAACATTTTAAAATCTAAAAAATGAGGTGTCACTTAGACACTCTTTCGTGAAAGGTGGCAGTCAAAAAGCCGTACATGCACAACAGTAACTCTTGAGATTTCCCATTTAGTTTTCCTAAGAACATCTGAGTAGGTCAAGGTGAAGATTCACCATGTTGTAATGCTTTGAGATTATTGCTGTTAACAAAAAAATTGAAAATCTCCTGATGCAACAGGAAGAAATGTATTTCCTGCATGAGTTATGCCTTTTTCACTTGTAACGAATTGTTCAGAGTCATTTAAAAAACCAAGGATGGTCATGATTTTTATGCTGTCACTCCCCTTCCACCAACATTTCAAGTCTCCCTCAATCCAACCCCCCACCCCTGACCTCACTACAACCTTCCCCACCATCCTGTGAGGGGGAGGGGGAGACCAGAGACCAGGGGGGAGGCCAGCTGTTCTTCACACTGGAGACTTTGATGGATAATTTGCCATCTGAGCAGCCCTACAGGCTAGTCATTTCACAGGCCTGTATACTTATATCTCAGCTTTGGGTTCCCTAGAATTTCTCTTACAGGGCAAAAGTATTGGGAAAGATGAGATATTTTTAGACATTTAAATTTAACCTTTACGAAAAACAGGGCATGAACAATCAATGAAATTGATGATCGGAAAATCAATCGAACAATCAATATCAATTGATTAATTAATGTTAATTGGCATCGATTGGCATTAATCAATGATCGTCAATCGATAACCACACAAAAGTTGTCGCAAACTTACGTTTCCGTTGGTATCTACTCAAAAGACTTTCTTGGTAAGATTATCGTTGTTGTTACAAATAAAATGTTACATATAATAGAAAATGTGTACTTCAAATTGAACGTATTCAACAAATACTTTTGAGCCTCACAGTTTTAGCTATACTGTGGGCCGCAATGGTTATATCATGCGTAAACTATTTCACAACTTGCCAATTTTTCCATCTGTTTCGCATAACCGCAGGGTTTGTTTCTCCTACACACTAATCCGTAGGTGTGTTTGTACATATTGTAAAATACATTTTTAGGAATAAACACAGACATGTTTAGTAGTCTTATAAAAATCTCTGATTAACTGTGCGTCAGACGTGCGAAACGGGTAGGAAAATGACATTCCCATATTTCTTCTCACTAGTTTATGTTTTTAATAATGTCTCAAATAAAATGGCATCAAAGTATGTAACTGTATTGGTAATCAAGGAAATTGAAAATCGATGGCAATTGACGTTATTTACAGCGGTTACCAATAACACGTGACCCACGGAATTCAAAAGAGTCGGATAAAGTTGCGTTTTGGTGGACGTCAATCAAAGAAAAGCCATTGAAATTATTTTGAATTCTGACAAGATTCCAAGGTAACCCTGCAAGAAACTAAGAATTTTACCTCACTAAGAGATGGTAAACTTTATTTAAATTCATTCTCCAGCCAGATCAAGTGTTAATAAAAGGTATTTTTGAATTAAAATTTTCGATTTTCACTGCACGTGATAATTTGCTCACTTGCACGCAACGCTGATTTAATTGTCAGGTGTAGTGATTTCATATGTTTCATAAAAAAAATACGGCTTCGTCTAAACAAGGCGCATTTTTTAGATAACCTGTCTTGGAAATCAACCTTTATAAAGTTTACCATCTGTCAGCGGATAAAACTGCCAATTTCTTCGTTCTGTTGCTTTGAAATGTTCTCAGAATCCAAAACAATTTCAACAGCTTTTCTTTGATTGACGTCCACCAAAAGGCAACTTTATCGGAGTCTTTTGAAGGCGATAGGTCGCCTGTTACTGGTAACCGCTGTAATAGATTGATTTTCATCGATCATCAATTGTTATTGATAATCGATGACAATCAATAATCACAAAAACTTACACGATCGAATGACCATCGATTATCAATATCAATTGATTAATTGATATCGATTGTCATTGATTGTTATCGATTGTCATCGATCATCGATTTCATCGATTGTTCACGCCCTGTGATAAAATATAATTATAATCAATTTACTATTTCTGAGACACAAGATGACTCATTCACTTCTTGAACTGAGTCGTTAATATTTTCACTGCTATCATAAGCATTTCATTCCCAAACATGACTGAATTCTGCTTTTGCAAGAATGAATTCCCATAGTCATAGAACATCAACTCTCGATCGGAACATATAATTTCACCATTATTAAACCTAGATCTTCAACATTTCAGAAGAATGGGCTCTTTAGTACCCTATTAATTTTTACAGACTTCATAACTAAAATAAACCTAGCAGGATTTTGTACACGTTCATTTTGTGGATGAATTGTTCATGCAAGAAGGCAAACGGCCAAACGTGATATTAAAATTTACGAACTTTCTTCATCTACATTTTACCTGTTTGGAACGCATTTCAGCTGCCCGTGGTGTCTTCTTCCGAAGATAAGTGACGGAATCCCAATCAGTTTCTGCCATGTTTATTTTGCGTCCAGAGATTTATTGCAACTTGAACAGTTCAAAAGAACAGAAATGTTTTTTACTTTCTTCGCTCTGTGAATCAATTGATCATGCGTAGGCACAAAGTGCTGGCCAATTTATAGCAGGCTCAGGTATATTTCTGGTCATTGCGTAGCCCATTGCATCAACATTGCATTACATGATCCAGAAAAACCTGAAAAACGTCATATTTGTCCTTTTCAGCGATTTTTTTAGCAACTTTTTTAACGACGTTTTAACGACTTTTTTATGCGGGCTCAAGATCCTATCCATTGTATTGTCACTTACCAGTGACTGAAAATAACTAGAATCAGGAGCTTATGGGTTATAAGCTCCTGCTAGAATATATTTATAAGGCAAGACAAGACATAGTCTCTCTCGCAGCCGTTTTTTGGGCTGTCACGCGACTAGACAAAACAGAGCGATATGATTTTCTAAGTATCAGAAGAATTCTGATTACCATTTGTCATTCAGTTTTTCGTAGCGGAAGCCCCTATACCCGAGTATTCGCCCTTAAAGCAACAATTCTTAGTCAATGTTCACGGGATCCACCTCAACCTTTATAGGCAGTTACGGAGAATTCTCAATAGTCGAGGTTGCAGGAGGAGAGGGCAATCTGCCAATATAATAATAATAATAATAATAATAATAATGATGATGATGATGATGATGATGATGATGATGATGATGATGATGATGATGATGATGATGATGATGATGATGATGATGATGATGATGATGATGATAACAATAATAATACTTTATTTGTATAGCGCGATTTCCAGCGATGACCAAAAACCCATACTCTATCCGTAGGTGAGCGCCCACTCCCCTGGGAGGGGGAGGGGGTATACATCATATCAGGAGCTTTTAAAATACTTGATCCAGAATCAAGGCGTACAAGTAAGGCCGGTATAGATAAAGACTGCTTAACTGACTAGACAAAACTTCAGAAAGGTCCAAATTATCGGTGGCATATAGTTGGTTGGGATAAGTTCAATAAAAGCCTAACTTAAGCCGCAGCTTAACAAATCTGTTTGGTTTATTTTAAGTAAGTAAAATAGTTTTCTAGCCTGGGATGCAAGTCTCCTTGTTATCATCAGCAACAGACGTTTCTAAAGATATGACTGTTGGCAAAATTGAAAATGGCTTAGAACGTGGTTTGTTAAACCTCGTTTGAAGAAGTAAGTGGAACCGGCCCCACGCATTGTACCTGTAGATCGAGGAACTGAAAATAGGAACGTTGCTGTCACACAAGACCACATAGAACGTTTTCTTCAGAAGATTTGCAGATGATGACTTTCAAGGCGAGACTGAGTTTCATGTACGGACGATCGACAGCTAGCCAAAGAATTGAAGCTTAGTGGGGTATTTTTCGAAAACAATGCTCTGATTAGTGGAGTATGATATTGTAAGAATTGAAGGGATTCTAAGTTATTTTGTGATGACAATATTGTTGACGAGGAATCAGCTTAAAATTTTGTATATGGATCTTCTTCGAATCTTCGTCACTGGAATGAGTTGCACAAGGTTGCACAGCAGTGAAACACTGCAAATCCTGAGTCTCCGGCCAGCTGGTCGTCCGCGGGACTTCATGTATTTCATCCTGCCCGCAACACTCGCGATAACTGCACTGAGTAAAGGTTGATATTGGTAATGTTAGACAAGTACCTTGTGGTTGCCATTACAAAAACCGGACTAATCAACCTCGCTTACGGCTTGGCAAAACGATGGAAAAGGTTCAGCCAACCCCGTTAAACCCACACAATCACGCATCTAAACCCAACATCCCATTGGAGCCTGATTCCAGACCACAAATATTGTAATAATCGGTTTAATGAACCAAAAATTCATGTCGGCAACTACAACTGAACTGAAAAACTATCGATCTTTAGCAACAGAAACTTCATCCGTCTTTAGTGTCGTCATTTATTATTACAACTCATACTTGAAAACCTTTCAAACGTTCTTGAAGGGCCCCGGCATACTGAGAACAACGAAACCGGCAAAAACATTGAAACAAACCGGCCGAACCAAAGCTAAGGTAGATCCCGTGAACAATGAGGAAGGGCTAAGGTGATTTCTGCCCACTCGCTGAAGCCAAGTGAAAGTGCTATATGGATTGCACCATCACGCCCAAGTTGTTGATTTACGGGAAAATACTCGGGTATAACGGCTTCCGCTGCAAAAAACTGAATGACAAGTGGCAATACTTCTGATACTTAGAAACTCATATCGTTTTGTCTTGTCTTGTTCTGTATTCTAGTTATTTTTGATCACTGATTAGTGCAAAGCATGCCGGGATAGGATGATATTGAGCCTACATAACAGTTGCATAAAAAAGTCGCCAAAACAGTCGACAGAAAAGTTGCTAAAAAAAGGTCGCTAAAAAGAGCCAGAAAAAAGTCGCCAAATAAAGTCGTTAAAAAAGTTGCTAAAAAGTCGCTAAAAAAGGTGCCAAAAAAGTCGCTAAAAAAAGTCGCCAAATAAAGTTGCTAAAAAGGTTGCCAAAAAAGTGGCTGGTAAACCCTCTAAAAAGTTGATAAAAAGAGTCGCAAAAAAGTTGCCAAAAAAAGTCGCTCAAAAAGCCGCTAACAAAGGTGCCGACAAAGTTGCTAAAAAAAAGTCGATAAAACTGGAAAAAAAAAAAGTCTTTTCTGGATGTCAACCATGGACCACCGTAGACTATATTTGCCGGAATTTCTAATTAAAAATTTCAATCTAGAGACGCTTAAAAAAAAGGATGAGTGAAGTTTGAACAAGTCTTGTTCACAAATTAGGACCAATTAGTAAGTTCACCCCCCCCAACCCCCCCTCCCAAAAAAAAACCCCGAAATTATGGTGATTAGTTTTTATGGGATAGTGGAAATCTGGAGGAAATCTGGGCTCTAATTTAAACCAATATGGCGGCGTTCTTGGGTCTAACGACGGTGTACTTCTCCTCGCGGGTTTTCTGTTTCTAAAAGGATGGGAAAGTCAACGGAAAGGAAGCTTTTCCATTACATCAAGGTCGGGAAACTGCATCGCGTCCAGTCGCTTTTCAAGAAACACAAGCCATCATATTTAAGCGCTATCGTTGATCGTAAAGGAAGGACACCTCTGCACATTTGTTGTCTTCTCGGAGACGATGCAATAACGAGGTTCTTGTTAAAAAATGGAGCCAACGTAGAAGTTACAGACAGCGATGGAAATTCGCCTATTGACTTTGCTTTAAAATACATCGAAGAAACGTGGAAGTTTTCTGCATTAAATGACTTGATTTTGCCATTGGTCAACGTCTGCAGTAGCGATTTCCTTGACATAAAAAACGGCGAGGGGAAAACAGCGAGGCAATGCTTGAACAGGTTAAAAAGAGCTTTTAAATATTCAAAACGAGAAAAAGAAATGGAGTCTCAACGAAGACAGCAGTGGCGGATGGACAACGAGAAGACGTCAAAAAAGGAGGACGATTTGGAGTGGGAAAGAAAGCTACAATTTGAGGCTGGGCAAGAAGATTTCAGTAAATATAACCAAGATGATTATGTGGAAACAATGCAAGAAACCTATGATGAATGGGTTGAAAGAATAAGGCATGAAAGATGGCAGAAAAGGGCGACAAGTAAGCAAGAAAAAACAGAAACAGACAGTAAAAGAAAACAACATCAAGAACAGGCCAGCAGAGAGAGAACTAAACAGTTAGAGAAGGATCATGAGGCTTACATAAAGCGAATGTCAATTGAACGGCAGAAATTAAAATTGGGAACAAATTTGGCAGAGTATGAAAAGCAATGTCAAGTTACATTTGATAGTGATTCCAGGACAACAATTAAGTTTACAGATGTGCCATGGCCTTGTCAGGGTGACACGAATGAAATGATAAAACTTGTTAAAAGGTGGTCAGAACTGAAACCAGATGAGGATAGAAAGAAATTTCTGAAAGAACAGCAAGTGAGATGGCACCCAGACAAGTTTTTGCAGAAATGTGGCACTAGACTTGACAGTGATGACAGAGAAAAAGTAATTGAACAAGTGAAGCAGCTATCTCAAGAAATAAATTCATTATTGGATTAAATTAAATGATCTAAATGTTACAGTATGTTCCCATCTATTGGAAGTTCAATGCTGCCATTGTGCTTTAATTTATTTATTTGAGAAATTTTGAACTCTATTCCATGCATAGCAAGGTTAAAATTAATTTTCTTTTGCTAAGATCATGTGTACCGTTTTTCGCCGTTAGGGATTTGCTGTAACAGTAACTGTGGTTGTTTTGTAATTCCAGGGCCAGGTTGTTTGAAAGCCGAGTTAATGCTAATCCATGATTAAAAGTTAACTGAGGTTTGCATCTTGCTCATTAAAAGCGGTTTTTGAAAGCTAATTTAAAGTTAATTTAATGATTAGTCATTAGATTCCAATCAAAGTTCATGTTAATCCAAGATTAGTTTAATCTGGCTTTGAACAACTGGGCCCAGATGTACAGCACTGTGGGACTTGGTGCAAGAAGGTCATGCCTTGAAATCCCAATTGCTTCCAATCAATTCTAATTTGTTATACAGACTGGACAGTCATGTGTGTGGTGAGGTCCTCTATTGACTTTTCGACTTAAAGGTTTAAATTTGAGGAATAAGCTCAATACTTCACGCATGACCAGTATTTCTGAGAGTGAAGTAAACATTCAAATTCCTCTTTGTAATGTCTGGCATTGAATGGAACCTGAAGATTTTTCTAGAAATCTTGCTGAAAACATTGTTTTGTTATTTCTTTCTTTCCACCAATCATGTGAGATGTTGGAAACAGTGCCGGTGGCCCCCCTAAAGGCCCATAAACTTATCCTTGGGGAGGGCAAACTATTGGAGGGATGATTGCAACCACAATAATATTTAGATTTTTTGGGGGGTGGGGGTGGTAGGGGCTTGATGGTACAGTCATGTTCCAAAATAAGCACCAAATATCAGACACCAAAATCCTTCCAATAGTGACCCACTCTGAGTATAAGCCCATGAACTGAACCAACTTTGAAATGCAATATTTCTACTATAATCACCCATTCTGAAGTTCATAAAGGGTGTGGGCCCTAATTTACTTGTTGTTCAAATTGCTTTGTGAAGAAATGAACCCCATTGCCAGAACGATCACAAAAAATATTTAGTTTACCAGGTTTGGTTATGTTTTGTTGCATAGCAACCAGGCTGAAACCTGCCAAAGGTCGCCCAAATTCCATACAAATGTCTCAAGTTCTGAGAAGCTGTTCCTTAAATCCATCTCTAATTTTTCTGATTTTTGAGAGCCTTCCACACAGTTGAAATCTACTGACAGAGGCTCAAACTTGGTAAACTGACTAATTTTAATGTGATCATCTTTCTTGGATGGACGCCAATTTCTGATTAAGTGAAAATTTATAAACTCGTCCTGTCTCCATTGTTTTTTTGGTGAAGGGGGAACTTTAGGGTGCATGCAATAATATTCCATACACCACATCAGACACCAAAATCCTTCCAATAGTGACCCCTTCTGAACCCAACCAATTTTAAAAAGCAACATTCCTGCTATGATAAGCCACCTTGATCCCCTCCCTGGAAATAAGCCCCAAACAAGCTCTTAACAAATACAAGAGCAAGGATTCAATTGCAAAGTTCACACCATAAGGTCAAAGTGGGGGGAGACTGGGTCTTGTGATGAACCATAAATTCTGAAAGTGATTCATGCAAAACTTGCAACTGTATAGAGAAAAAGTGCTAAAAATGTATCTACTATCCTGCAAGAGTGACCTTGTTCCAAGGGTTGTTTCTCAAGGGAGGAGACTCAGATTTGATTACTTTCTCTCAATTAGTTTCAGAGATTACCTGAACTAATGCTAGCACAGGACATCCAAGATGTCAGTGCCAAAATGTTGGATCATGTATAAAACAGGCTCCCTCAGTCAAACTGTCAACAAACACATCTATCAACTGTCGGTCGATAACCGGTCAAGAGTTGATTGATATGCAACCAAGAGTCGGTCGAGACTTGCCCAACTGTTGACTTATAAGCAGTTAATTTGTCAATAGACTGTCAGTTGAGACATCAACCGAGCATTTGGTCAACACAGCATTGGTAGAAATCAGCGGAATATCGGTGAAGTAGCGTTAAAAATATTGGTGAAATACCAGCAAAGTATCAGTGAAATGTCAATGAAGTTAATCACTGCATTACCAGGTGCTAGAGGATCATGAAAGGTTATTCAGTACACTGTTCATTCTTTAAGGAACATTTGTCAGTTACAATTGCTTTTTACTTTCTTGCTTTGCATGCAAAACGTTCAAAGGGCGAGTATCAACTGAGTGTCAGCTGACTGGCAAATGCTCATAAAAAAGCAAATATTTCCATTCAGTCAAACAAAACCTCAAGCGAACTCATGACTAACACTGGACAATAATATTATTATCAGCCAAGTGTTGGCCAACTGGCAACCAACTATCGGCTAATTAGTATCAGCAAATTGGTGACTGAGAATATTTTATTAATTGACAAAGTGTCAAGTATTGGTGCAGTATGGACTGACATGGTACCGACAAATTGGTCAACTTCACCTATACTCTCAATAGAAATGTTGACAGATACTCACAGCAGTATTGATAAAGTGTTGACCAAGTGTCAGTCGCGCATCAGTTGACAATCAACCGAAATGTCAGTAGATGTAATGGTTGACACGAGAAAGCCCATAATACACATGATCCAAAATGTCTGATTGTCTGTGGTATTGTGTCCGAAAGAAAATGGTCCAAACATTTTTTGTTAGAAGTTAAAAATTTTAAAGCTATTAAACATTAAAACAGATATAATTTTATACACACAAGTTCAACACTAGTGTAATGGACTCGTGCTTTCAAAAATTTGGCTTGGCGTAAGTCCTTCAAGACTCAATGCAATTGTGTATTCACATAACCAGCACTGCATTCTTGTACAAATCAAGAAATGAATACAGACAACTCCCTTTAGTGCGGACACCCTCAGGACCGCAAACTAGTGTCCTTAATTGCAAGAGTCCCTAAAACGGGAATTTATTTCAGTCAAGGTCTGACATTTACTTTTGCCGGGGATTTTAGCTTTAGCTGGTGTCGGTATTATCAGGGTGTCCGTAATAGTGTGGCGTCCACTAGGCAAGAGTTGACTGTACCAGTTAATAAACAAAGACAGCCCGTAAATACCATATAGCAAAATTCTTAGAACGTTTAATTTTTATTTTGGGCCGAAAAAGTCAAAGACAAGTTATTATAACCATATTGCGCCTAGCCGTAAAATCCACCCTACTGAAAAAGCGTGGCGAATGGAACATTTACCCGTAATTGTTAGTGTGCAAAACCCTTAAAATGCACAGAAAAGTTCTAAAAACTTCAAAGCAAGCATACACAATGTTGTTAGTATAGGGATGAATTGTGCAAAAACATGCAGCTTTCCATGAGCCTATTGCTATTGGCTGTGTTAGGTTTGCAAGATATCATGGTAAAATGTACAGCCACCATCTTTTTCAGTGTGGTGGATTAATTTTTAGCTGGATTGTAAAATCCTATAATAGGAGCTATCTATTAAACTTCCAAACTGCACACTTTCACCTTAAGTTGTGCAAAAGGTCGAGTAAATCCACTAGCATGAAGAGGAGTTTGACAGCACCGCACAGATATGCTGCATTCTAATAAGGAAAAGAATCTTGAATTATAGCAATAATTTCCTGTAATTGCTCACCAAATGTACTGGTTTGTGAGGAATGAAAAAGCTTGCAATCATACTAAATAACACTACTTAAAAATTCCCTTATCTGTCAATGATGGATAAGCGACTAAAGATTTGTTATTTTAGCAAATCCACAAATGTCACACTTGAGGCTCAGACATCTTATTTAACGACATAATTTACTGTTATTACTGGAACAAACATGGTACTTACTATGCATCATTCTGAAACTAAACAGAACACTACAGTGATCGACAATACTGCAGCCTTGTAACTTGAAAGCCAGGTTACTAAAAACCACTACAGTATACTTCTATTTTAACTAAACTGGCCTTAAATAATACTTTTTATACAGTCAAGAAACTTGTTTCAAACTAATATCTCAACAAATAATGATTTCATTGAAGTCTAAGGAAATGTTTATTAACATACTAGTTAATTATCAAAACGTTCAGTGCTAAATGACTTTGAAAGGTTACTTTTAAAAACAACATTAGACAATGTCTTGTATTGGTATCTTAATCCTTCAAATATTTTCTTATAGTCTGTCAGTGGTCAGAATGTCATGCAATACAACATCATTTTAAAATATCTAAGAATATCTTGCATCTTCAGTTTCAACCCAGAATTATTTTTTTGGGCAGAATCAATTTTGGTGCTCGAACTACGTATACCAAACTTTTTAAAAGCTTGCCAACTGTGTTTTGTTGATGGACGTTGAACAGCTTGACAGCTACCTAACCGTATCTGTATTGTCTCACTAGAAAATATTTCAAGGATAATAAATACAATAATTATTATTAATAGCCTTCGTTTACTTTCAAAAATAACAGAACAATCCCAGTCTGTACTCAAAATAATATGATCTTCTAGGCTACTGTTTATATATTATATGTACAAGATAGTTATATTGATGATCTATTAACGAGGGTGATTGTTTAGCGCTCTGGGGACACCTCATAACTTATTCTCTGTTTTGCTTTTTCTTTGCAGTACTTCTTATGCGATGGCCAGTCTCTCTAAAGATAACATTGAGAAAATCAGAGAACACACTCAGTTAGATAATATATGTATACATATTTTTTGATTATGATCAATACTAAAGAAGCTTGTATACATATCAATCATGTTAATAGTGATCAGAGCAGATTTCAATAGGCCATTTTCATGATGGCGTCATTTGACTACAACTACCAGAATTCATTTCGTTTTCCTTTTCAAATTCAAATTTTGTAATCCCAGTGGAGAGCAAAGAACAATAGCTCTAATTAGCATGAGAAAACAAAAAAACTGAAGGATTCTGGTAGTTGTAGTCAAATGACGCCATCATGAAAATGTCCTATTCATTGTTTGCTTTTAATTAGTAATGAGCCCTTCACTACATCCTGTGATTGGTAAGCAAAATTTGTAGAATGAGGGAGATGAGTCTCAAAGGATTAAGTCAAACGTCTATTGATGTCTTCTCAGCTAGCCAACTTAACCCATAAGTGAATTGTTTCTTGCTCAGCGAGGTCCCTGCGAGAGTTTGTTTTATGTTCAATATGTTTTTTTTTTTATTTTATTAAAGAAATAAAAAACGCGCTGAGGGCATTGTTGAGTTATATTAGCACGCGGGAATTTTTAAGAACATGAGAGAAGTACGGCTCGTGCCTCTCTGCATTTCTCGAGTGTTCTTAAAAATTCCCAAGTGCTTATATAACTCAACAATGCACTCGGTGTGTTTTTTATTTCTTTAAATATAAACAATCGTAACTCCCCAGACAAGTGCGAATTTTAATGAATCAACATCAAGTTTTAGCGCGCGCTCTTGTTGATCACGGCAGGGCACGTGACAGCGCAATCAAGTAAAAAGTCAAACTGTTTTAGTTTTTCGTCATGTCGTAAGCAAGTTCAAGAAGTTAACTCTTACTCCAAGTCAAGTTTAAGTTTTAAGGTGTTGAGAGACAGGTTGAGGTTAATTAAAAGTGTGGAAACGTCAGTACAAGAGACTGTTCTTTGCGAATCGCTGGAGTGACAGCGCATTCTGTCTCTGAATTTCTCAGATTTTTCACAGGCAAAAAATCTGACGTGTGCTCCGTGCATATGTACAATTATAATGCACGCACCATACGTATGCTTCGTGCATTGTGGAGTTACACAGAACTCGATCAGTTTGAACAATCACAGTGCTTGCTTGACCCTGGCTATTTTATCAAGTAAATTCTACATGATCATACAGGAACCGTATTCGGTGTAATGGTAATAAATCATTCACAGATGTCAAATTCCAAAGAAGACATTTTCTTGCCCAGTTGTTAAGTTTAATGCCCGCCTGTCCGTCTGACAAGGTAGTGAATCATCAACCTCCTGTTTAGCAGACTGCATGTACACAATTTAGATTAAGGTTGTTTTTCATAAAATACAACACTGTTAATTTAATGACAGGTTAGGAGAAGGTGACAAGAAGGAACACAACATTTAAAGGAAGTTTTAGGGTCATGCTCTAAAAGGAGCTGGGACTCATGGCAAATAATTTACACCTAAAGATCACTGACCTCTTGACAAAGGGGTCCACAGTATCGCACCTGCTGACACTGTCCACAAATACTGAACTCCCGAAGCTACAATCAAACAACAGCTGAATAAGTTTTACTATTAATAACAAGGTAATGAATAGACTGACTTGTTTGAAATTAACAGTTTAGCACAATTAACTGATTATCATAATAATTTGCATTTTTTTAGGACTGTAAATGAAGGAGAATAACAGATAGAGTAACCAGATTACTTTTTCTACAATTGTGGACAAAACTTGTTAAGAATAATGCAAATTTTGCACATATATTTCAATCTACCTTAAAGAAAACACTGCCTTGAGAGCACCAAACCTTCACTCCTCCCTCCCCCTACCTCAATGTTGCTTTGAAGGCCATATGATGACCCAGCCTTTTCTTCAGCAGCAGAGCAACATTGTTGAGGGGTTGGGGGGGGGGGGGGTTGGCTGTGTAGTTGACGTATCATTGTAGCACTAGAATTTGGAGACGGACTAACAGTTTCTTAACACTTTTCCACAAATGTACGCGTACAACCAAAAATATTACTATTTACTTAACAGTGGATGTTTTACCAGTCCATTATGATTTTGGTTGGAAAACAGTCAGTCTGTCCTTATTTGCACCAAAGAATCATTTGCGTAAGGCCTTTGTAGCTATATTTTCTCCAATGGGTTGAAAAGCAGTCCAACAACACAAATTTCAGTTGAAAGGCCATTTTCATGATGGCGTCATCTTACTACAACTACCAGAATTCATTTTGTTTTCCTTTTCAAATGCAAATTTTGTAATCCCAGTGGAGAGCAAAGAGCAATAGTTCTGATTAGCACGAGAAAACAAAAAACTGAAGGATTCTGGTAGTTGTAGTAAAATGACGCCATGATAGTGAAAATGTCATTAGATCACACAAATTGTAGGTAACCACTCTAAAATTATAGTTCAGAGCAAAGCAAAAACTCAGTAACTACTAATAAATAATGGTGATATTATTACAGACATTAATCTATTGTCTTTTGATAAATAGCGAAAAATTATTGCACACAGCTATTTAGCCGATCACGAGGAAAGTTATTAGCTTATTCAATTTATTGTACTTGCCTCGGTTTCAATTTTACAACATGGTGGATAATGGCACTCATAAAAGGACAATGTATCATCTGAAAAGAAATGTGAAATCGAGAAATAAGTCAATCTGTCTTTAATGCTGTATCATAAAAAAATACCGAATTCAAAAGCTGAGAAGTTAGAAACCCAACGTGTGAAGTATTAGGTGCTGCTGCGAAATATTTAGGTGCCCAGAACATTTTCTTGGTCGCCCCAGGCTACCAAACTCATGTTAGCCAGCGGCCTTGACTGATACATTAAAGAATGACATTTTACTTAATACTTGAACAGGACCCACCAAAGCAAAAAACAGATGGTGGTCTCTGCCTGCACCCCCCTTCATCAACATCGACAGATGGTGCCTCTATTGCATAGCCACCACTCTCTCCAGTAGTAAGATAAATGACAATGAGATTCAGACCTCACTTTTTTATGTTTATCTAGCAATGATGACTCTTGCTAGCTGAGTATTTTGAACTGTGTCAACTCAAATTTTAAAGCCAAATTGAATAAAATTTTATCAGTAATGTTCATGAGGTAGGTGGTGGTTTCAATAACACCCACCCCCCCCCCCCCCAACCCCTCTCCGAAAAATCTTGTTATGACCAGTCCCCTTATAAACAAAGGTAATTCTTTTGGTAACTGAATGCTAAGGAACATGAACATCACCATAACCAAAAGGGAAGAGATAATTAATAATAACTAGTAATAGTAAGCACAGATTAAAAAGTGTGGTCGACATGCCAATTTAATAGACTGCATGTCCTCACGTGCAAATGAGGCCAGATTCTTGCATTGACGAGGTTAACAATAATAATAATAATATAATAATATTTAAATTATAATGCTGAAGGTTCCTGTTTTACCTTCCTCAGTTACTTGCTCCCCATTAGCATTGTAACACTTGTAGTTTAAATTCATAAAATGCTAAAAAGAAAGAAAAGAAAAATAGACAGTGTCTCAGTAAGTATCATGTACAGTATAAAGTGCCAATCCTACAGTGAAAGGTACAGTATCAAAACAAATGAGGATATTTAAACTGTTTTGAGATACAAATTTGTTTATTGCATGTTTCAAAAAGTTTGATGTGAGTAATAATAATAATAATAATAATAATAATAATAATAATAATAATAATAATAATAATAATAATAATAATAATAATAAAAGCATTTATTGAAACACGATAAAATTATAAAAAAAATAATAAGGAGTTATGAGTGCTTTGTTACTTGCTGAAAAAGAAGGAACTGCATTTGATTAAAGCAAAGGATATTTTGAGTTAACAAGGGGCTGAGCTGTTGAGATCGTTCTGTAGATAATTCTGGTCAACGTTACCACAGATATCCTTCAAAAAATTCATTTCAATTTGCACTCTGTACATTCTCTTGCTGTCTAAAGATTTAAGAAAACTGCACGCAAACAGTTTAATATTTATTTAAATTATTTCCCATCCTTTTCACTACACTTGAAATTACTGGCATCAAATCTTAGTAGTACAGTACTGTGTACACAACAAATTATGTCAAATAATCAGCCTTTATTACCTACAGTACATGTAGCTTACTTAGAGCCTCCATGTACAGCACATGTAGGTTTACTTGAAGTGTTCAGTTCCCCTGGATCAGGTGCACTGAATTAATGCTCTTAATGAATTACCTACTGTAGACTTTCAATTGATGTACAGTGTCCATGCTTATTGCCAAAGCTCTTGCAAGGTTGACACCAGTTAAATCCTTAAGCTGCTAGACAGTGCAAATAAAAAAGTAACAATTTTATGCAGCAATGTACCTCATGTTCTGCCTCAAAGGGTGGCAATCTAGATACTGCCATCCAGTAAAGCCTTTGATCTTCTCTTGGCTCACTTCCACAGTTATTATTCCTAGCACTGAAAATAGGAATTACACAGAGTCAATTATTATTGATATTACCAACATAAGTAGCAACTACACATAGCAGTCACCTCACGCATGTTCAAATTGATTGGACTCAGATAAATCAACAGTGCGAGCATTGATTACTGTAGTTAAAGTTTCTGTACAGAATGAAGTGTCTCGTAGAATTACAAGCCTTGACAAACCCCCCCCCCCCACCCCCTGAATTTTAATACACCTAGGTACAGCTGCAAAACAAGTCCCATTGTTCTACTGCTATTTGGCTTTAAGACAAGTCAATTTTATCTGTAATGTCATCACTACTCATAAAAAGCAGAGGGGTGGGGGTTGGTCCACCCACATGTGCACCCCCCTTGCTGCTTCAACCCCAGACAAGCACATAGTATAATTAAATTTCCTACTCTTCAGTTAGTATTATCATATACATGGATTTTAAGTCAATATGCTGTTCATACCTCTCAGAACGCTTTGATTGTAATTTTGCCAGGTGTTCTCTTGCTGAGGGCACTACACATAGGTTGTTTAACCTGTTATCTGGGTAAATTAATACAAAACTGGTAAAAGAGCTATCACACTTGTTTTCAAAGGCAAATTCCTTTAAGGAGGCTCAAAAGGGTTTTAAGTTGTTGCAGTGTTAGTGAAATGATGAAAGATTACAAAAAATTGTATGGGAGCATGTGGACAAACTATAAATATCTTAATAATTGTAACTCAGTTGTTGGGCAATACTTAAAGACTAGTTCTGACGTCATAGAGGTTACCATGGGATCAGTTCAGCCCTACAAAGTAGACCTCTGAATTTCAGTTTTTTCAAAATTATCTCAAAGTCAGTGACCTACCGTTTTTATTGCTTTGTTGGAAAGTACCCTAAATTATTTAACTGCTCTGGGAATATGAAAAAAAGTTACCTAGTAGATCTTCTGTTATATCAAAAAAAAATTTCACCTACAGAAAATTCTACTGGATAACTTTCTCCCAAACATTCCTATTTAGAGCACTTGGCATACTATATGTTGCATACATGCAAAAAAAAAAAGGTCACAGTGCAAAATTTTGAGATAAAAACAAATGTTTCCTGCAGCATTTATTTCCAGTTCACGTGATTTTACTCTGCATTTCCACTTCTGGCATTCTGTCAGTTTCCTTAAAATATTAACTTGTCTACTACTATTAAGACCCTTTGGAAACTTCAATTTATAATAAATAAATTACTGCACCAAATACCGCATACATGAACGCCATGCGCTTACCTACAGTGACACCATTCTTGTGGCAAACTCTAAAACCTGGTGCAACCCCTCCACAGTGCCTTTCCCTGATAACGATTAGAGCAGGTTCATTTTACAACATGTCAAAGGAAAGGATTGATCAGTTTTTATTTCATGTCATGCTACAGTGTGTGTATAGTGAGACAAGGTAATGCAGGGATCAAGTGAATTCCTTTTGGGAGTTTTAACTAATTTATTCTTCTCAAAGAGATTGTGAACTCGTGCCCCTCCCAGAAGGAATGTTAACTAGTCTATCATGTGTTATAAATTGAGACGTGTTCTAATAATTGGAACATTTTCCATGAATGCCAGGTATGTTGCTGTCTTACCAAAAGACTCAGGCACATCAGAAGTTCTATGATCAGTTTGTAACTAATCTGCACATCTTGTATTCTCTTATGCCTTACATTAATTTGTAAGGGGGATATTTCTTATTTCTACTTATGGGTCATTCCCTTCCCACAATAGGTTAACCCTCAGTAGACCAAAGGAGGGTTTTGGGGGGAGGGGGGGTGGAGGGGAGGGGGTTGATTCTGCCTGTGACAAATTTGAATGTTAAATAAAGTATGTACGTATGTATTTAAAACTTTTTTTTAATATTTGTGCAAATGACCGAAACTGCATGACTTTTTCAGAAATTTATCTGGGAACAAATTGGTTTGGAAGGTTAGTATTCACTGAGTTTGATACATGCTGCCATGGTAGCTAATTTTTGACAGGCATTTCTCCAGATTTTGGATTGCGAAGAACCACATTTTAAATGTACAAAAATCACCTTTCTTACATTAAATTATGTCATGTTTTTATATATATTATTAAATATAATTTTTGTGTTTTTCTTTTCACTTTGATTACCTGAGGTCAATTTTGGTGGTTTTCTGAGGTTTTGAGGAAATTAAGTAATCCAGGATGGCAGATCCATGATCACCACCATTTGAAATCATGATGCAATTCCCTCATCATAATATGATGTCACTTCAGACTCTCAAAGGAAACACCTTTGGATGCACTTACTATCTATTCTCCAAGTCTCATTATAATTATAGCTTTAATGCATACTTGTGAAGTGTACTACTTACAGTTGGTCTACATCACACATGACCAGTATTCCAATTAACAAATCGACGGCAGTTTTCTATGGTCTATACTCTTTTATTAAAAACTGAATCATTGTATAATGCAATTCGAGGGATTTGATTGGCTTAGCAGCCATGGTATATGAGCCATTATACCATGGCCAAGAAATGGCGATCGTTAAATTGTCTGCTAGTTATTCTTGCACAGCGAAATTCAGTAAGATCTAGCAATATTTCTTCATTGTTTTTGATAAAACAATTATTCCACTTGCGCTTGTTGGATATGAGATGATTATAGCCAACTCGGCGCTACGCGCCTCGTTGGCTATCTATCATCTCATATCCAACGCGCGCTCGTGGAATAATTGTTAAATAGACCATAAAATGACATCAAAAAATGTTCAAAACTCAAGTGGAACCACGAGCCGCAGGCGAGTGGTTTCACCGCCAAGTTTTGCACATTTTATGGCATCATTTTATGGTCTATAAGAGTATAGACCATAGAAAACTGCCGTCGATTTGTTTTTTACAATAACATGGAAAAAGTACAAGCGGAATTGGCTATTTTTTTCGTTGAGAAAGCGCGCACGCTACAATTTGTGACGTCATTTTTATTGTCTGTACTCTTATAGACAATAGCTACGAGCCAATCAGCGTGCGGGAATTTGGACAGTTATTGTAAAATTTGTAATGTTCAGCATTTGAATGGAATCTTTAACATTTCTCTGGAAAGTTTTCCAAAAAAGATACTAACATGAACAAATTTCAAAAATACTGGTCACATGTGATGTAGATTGACTGTAAAACATTAAGCATCTTCTCTTAATATTAGATACTATTAAAAGCAGTGTACAGAGAAACACACATGTACATTCACATTAAATCATGTTTTTAGGAATACAGTACTGTAACTTACCAAATATATTCATGAAAGTAACATCCACTGGTTTCTTCTCGCGACAAGTCAAATGCATACGCAAAAATATGAGCTCCATTGCCATCTTTGTTGACATCAACTTTCGCCTGACAGTTAAAGAATTCAGATTTTCTATAATTCTTATTTGATAACTACCGGTACCCTGTAACTACATACATTACATGTATATAGTTGATTAACCAAGCATGAGGTCCAGATGTAGAAATATTGTGTGGTTCCAGAAAATATCATTGGGAATTCCAAGAGAACTGGGTTAGATTAAAGGTTTAAGTTAATAAAGGGAAACATTAGACTGAAGTAAAAGAGAAAACAGCAAAGAGCCTCCAGGGACCATGGCATCAAGGCTACATTTGCGGCTTCAATACTCATTTCATATATATCAATTTCATTGCTCTGTTTTATGTTTTTCGGTCAAGAACAGTTCAAATAACAACAATAATTACACTTCTTGTTATATTTTCCTTTTTGACATCTCAAAAATAATTAAATTAATGAAAACATTTGAAAAAAGGCCATGGTATGTATTTCCAGGGAGATTTGGTGATCTCTAAAGTTCTATACCTCTAATTTTAAAAGCTTTGCAATGTTAAGGACAAAAGTTTCAAAACAGAACATTTGCAAAGCAGACTGCCCAAGAATTCTGCCACACTAACTGCTAAGTTACAGCTACCGTAGCTAATCATGTAGAATGTAGTTCCACCTGTTGACAGAAGCCAGTCAGTTATCCACATATTAAGTATTTTGTCACTTACCTCAAATCTAAATCTTTTTACAAGATGGATGTCCTTTTCATCAAGCAGTGAATACTTATGCTGCAAAATTATTAAAGAATAAATAGTTTTAAATACAGTCAAAAGCATAGTTCTAATCTTAGGATCTGTTACCTTAAAGGACCCTAGTCAGCCTCCGCCATTTTCGACGCCATCGAAATTATTGATATTGCATGGTGAAGCGAAAACTTATTGCTTTACTGTGAGTTGTGTTCCTGAAAGTATGTTTCATTATCTTTAACACTTTCACAGTGATTTTGTTCATTTTGACAAGCTCCGAATAAAATATAATAGCCAAACTCTTGCATACAAACAAAAACAAAGGTGTAGCTGACTGAGGCCCTTTAAGGATGGTCCCTACTAATACTGCAGTACTTTTGTGCGGCTTATGACTATGAGGGGAAAAGCAGATCTTAGCAACGCCTATTGGAATCCAAAAAGAAAATTTGGGGTAACCACGCATTTTTCAGAGACAATTACAAGTAAGCAACAATATCTCTAAAAAATGCCAACATATAAAGCAATGTATGGGATTTTTTCCTAAATTGAAGCTTAATTTTTGCTGAAAATGAATGGTTACCCCCAATTTTCTTTTGAAATACCAAAGACATTTGGTAAGTTCTGCTTTTTTCCGTATAGTTTTAAACCGCGCAAAAATATTCTTGTATTAGTAGGAACCACCCATAGGAAACCCGAGTATCTCGCGATGCACAGAACGTATGCGCAGTAACAATAGTAGGCACCGTCCTTAACTAATCTAGACATGCATCGATCTATGTTAATCTTCTGGTTTCTCGTGAACATTAACCATTCCACTCTTAAAATCCTTCTTGATTGAAGCTAGTCAATTTATTTAAAATTACAGCTATAGTTTAAACAGGACAGCTTGAAACACATTGAGATTTACATGTAGAGTGAAAGCCATGGGGTTAGTACTAAACAGTGAATCAAAGACAAAAAAAAAAGTATATGAGGAAAAAGTGTCTGAGAAAACACAAGCAGGGATTAAAAGAGTCACAAAAACTTCCAAGTGCATTTGGGAATACACACAACGGTAACAAGAAATCCCTTGTGTGAGCCTTTTGGAGTTACCAGATTACAAAATTGCTCTTAAATTATCATGTGTCAGTGAAAGTTTGCAGAAAATAATGTCTTATTTTGGAATTTTAGTCAACCAAATGCAATCTTAATTTCTGTCTTCTATTCTAAAATAGACTTATTTTAAACATCTCCTTGGCTCTTTGAGTTTTATTTTGTAAATTAATTATGTTAACCTGGAGAGGTCATCATTAATGTTTGGACCATAATTATTCACAAGGGGGTGCACGATTATTAAAAGAAAGTCCCCAGATTAATAATGTTAGGCACCACTACATGTGTCAGTAAGGTAGCTTTTAAATTATTAATCTTGGTTGGATGAAACTGGTTACTCCTGAGAATTTTTGGTGGGGAAATGCAACTCAGTTCTCCAAACCCTGATCCTATTTCAGACCAAGATTTGTAATTTGATGGTAACTTTTTCAAACCTGGCTTTTACGCTGTACTTGTAATATCCAAACCCATTTTCAGTCTTTTGGACCAAAATGATAAAATCTATTCTGAGTTTCAGGCCAAAATGGCTCAAAAACCATAACCTTTGAGGTTGCACATACCTAGTTACTAATTCCTCTCCTCCCCCCCCCCCCCCCCCGCCCAACCACACCACTCATCGGGATAGGAACACTGGCAGTACAAATGATTTAGAAAGTAACGTTAACAAACAATGACAATACAAAATAACAAAAGAATGAATTAAAACACATTAAAAACTCATTAATAATTCATAAGCCCATTGACCTATCAAATGGTTGAGTGGTTTTAAAACCTGATAAAACCTCCTCCTTACTAGTATACAGTGTTTAATGTTTTTCTTGTATGCTAATTTCCAACATTCACAAATAAAGCATCATTGCTATGAACTCTCTTGACACATACTTTTCCAGGAATGTTTTTGAAGTCGTTCAAAAAACTTGCATCACGTGTTTTATCAGGTCTAAAACCACGAGGCTGCACCTTGTGGTTTTAAATCCCGATAAAACATTGCTGCTTGTGTTTTAAATATTACGTCAACAACTAGTCACATGCTGTCAATTTATATCAGTAATTTAATAATAATAATAATAATAATAATAACAACAATATTTATTATAATGAACTATTTTAGGAGGAAGAGCACATCACATACGAGTGGTTTTCAGAGAGGTCTTAAAAAAGGAAACACATAAAAAGACAATAAGAATTAAAGATAAATAATTAAAAACTTAAAATTATGTACTAAATCTGTGTTACACTAAACCTTAGAATAAACAGCCAAAGAAGTCGTTTAAAAATCATCTGTTAGAAATGTTGAAAGATTTTTTTAAAAAAATTCTCCATGACATTGGACTCCGCTCAACATTGGGAAGAGATGCCCAGTCAATAAAAACATCTATAGCATTAATTTACTCTTTTTCCTCATTCAGTTAGGTTTAGATAGTCTAGCTATTTGTCCTTTTTTCTGAGCATTGTTAGCTGTAGACAAGAGTCTTATAGGATTTTTCTGTATAGGTGAGTAAGTAATGAAGCAGCTTTGTTTATTGACAGATCTATAAAGGACATCCACCTAGCATCACCCTGTTGACATGACCATAGGGACCCTAAGGAGAGACGATGAGGATGATGCCAACAAAAACGGGACTCCAAAAATTACTTTCACGTTTTCTGAGATGTAAATTTGCGATGATTTCTACTCATTTAGTTTGTGTAATGTAGCTGAACTATCCAGGAGCTAATGTCGTAGGGACATCTTTAAAGTTCAGAAGGAGGAAGGAAAATCAATAAATCATCATGTGTTCATGTTCTCCATAAAACCTTGATTGTGGTCATTTCACGTCGTTGTTTTGCTGAGGACGGCAAAGAAATGTACCAAAGTTTATAACGTACATGAAGAGCCAATATTTTGTTGATTAAAACTATTGTTTTCTGATGTTCTCACTGGTGCTGTCTTCGTCCCTGCTTAAGGTCCCTTTAACATCACTACCAATTTGCCTCAAACAAATGTTGATATGTAGTCACTGACAAGATATCTGCACAGCTCCAGGCAATAATTATGTATACAGTCATTTTCCAACTCAAATTCTATCCACAGTCGCTGTTAGTTTATGATGCACATTATTATGAGAAGTGAATATGTGCATAATTAATTACAGGACTAAAGGCTTGTGTCAAAACCTTTTGCAGTCATTTTGTTATTTAGTAAAGAACCTTGTTAATCCAACCAACTTGTTAATGCAACCATTTGTTTTTGCTTGTCAGTATTATAAATGCCAGGGCTGTGCTTCTACTGTAGTTGCATTTTGACCGGCTACTTAACCTCTCTGGATCAAGTATACAAAGTGATCAACCACAGGAAGCTTGAAGTACAGTGTTAAATGTAAGCTCAATGTACCAAATTGCATTAACCTGCCAGATGGTTCAAGATCACCTGCAGCAAGCTTGGAAGTTGTATTAAATAAATATTAAGCTTAATTGATGTATCAAATTACATTAAGCCTGACAGACCGTACGCACGACACAAACTTAGGAGACATCAACCCGTGCGATAAATACACAATCCTCAGGTTTACCAAAAGATTTATTGAGATCACGTTGGATAATCCGTACTGATAACAATCTTCTTCTCAACTGGGCTTTTCGTATTAGAAATATATTGGCTAAGAACGCAGAATTCTACGCTCTCAAACATAACTTTAAAAAAAAGCCCCAGTCAAGAACGATGGGAAAAATGCATGGACGCCAAAGTCTGGTAAACCTGCCTTCCTTGGTTTACGCCAGATAAACTTTCAAAGCCGATCAAACAAATTCGACACTTACCTTACCACCGGCCTTGCCGATATACACTATTCCAAGCTTCTGTGCAGCTTGCATTTTATCCCAAGACTATCAAGGATCTCGGATTAGCGAAGAAAACATAACATGCGAATCCATCAACTGCGATAACATCACTTTCCTGGTCAGCGGTACTGGCTATTAAGCCACGTGGGAGCTGGGTAACCAGGTACAGAGGCTTGAACACAATTGGAGCCCAAAGAAGTGCGGGAAAATAGAAAATGGCGCGGATCCCGCGCGCTTATGCAGGGAATTATGGGTTTTTGCAATTTTTTGGACCGGACCTCGGATTTTGCTTAGTACAGTAGAACCTCCATGTGCGACCACCTCCCATAAGCGACCATTCATCCAAAAAAACAAATTTTTCCCAGTCAAAAGCGTATAGCTGTACACAACGTTTTGCTGGTTAGGCTGATTTTGTGACAGAACGGGAACGTCATTTGAGGACGCGACTATCTTTCATGGGTATTTTTGATGCGCGCGCCGCTGTCAACTGGCCTTCCCGTGCTGTTCGTAAATTATGTTAACGTGTAAAAGCAAGATATAACGGACTATGTGAAGATCACGTCCGCCTTGAACGCCGGAGATCGGAGTTCGAATCCTCGGCAGTGAACCATATTTTCACATAGTCAGGAGCCCATGAGTTGCTGACATAGTACGTTATATCTTGCTTTTATACGTTAACTTACTTTGAATGTAAATATATGAAACATATATTTTGAACTGCGGATGAAAGATCAGATAGAAGAAAGATTCTTGCGGTTAGTATGCAACTTAAAGTGCCCCTAGGATGAAAATTTCATTTTACATCTTTTTTTTTTTCCATTTCAACCATACATATGGTGGCGCTTCATAGACGACATCTTCATGATATGGACACACTCTCTCGACGACCTCCAAACCTTCACTACTTATCTCAATAACATTCACCCCACTATTAAATTCACATCCAATTATTCTCTCACATCTATACCCTTTCTGGACGTCAGTGTGTCTCTCTATAACGGCACTATCACTACCGACCTTTACACTAAGCCTACTGACAAACATCAATACTTGTTACAATCTTCATGTCATCCTATACACACTAAGAGAGCCATTCCATTCAGCTCAGCTCTCAGACTTAATACTCAGACGTATTTGTTCTTCTGACGAAACTTTTAAACTCCGAACAAACGAACTCAGAACCTATCTCAACAAACGGGGATACAATCTTTCATTCCTCAATCAAGAAATAGGACGGGTTAACGGCATCCCACGTTCCGACGCTATAGCTACTAAAGACACCTCCGACACCAACCAACCTATACGAGTACCCCTTGTCGTCACATACAATCCAGCCCTTCGCTCTGTATCATCCATTATTCACAAACACTTCAACATCCTATCTTCATCTCCCCGCTGCGCTAACGTTTTCAAAGCCACACCTCTTGTTGCCTTCCGACGGACCAACAACCTGAGTGATTTACTTGTTAGCGCCAAACTACGTAATCCCACACAAAACAACCTACCCCATGGATCTTTTCGATGTGGGGACAACTGTTTAACTTGCAACTACATAACAGACGGACGTACCAGCTACACATTTCATTCTACCGGCGAAACTAGACATATTACTCATCATATGGACTGTAACTCTAAAAACGTTATCTACATGGTACACTGCAACCGCTGCCACAAACAATACATAGGAGAAACAAAACGACGACTTAAAGACCGTTTTAACGAACACCGTAGACCAGTCGACAAACAAACAAACAGTTCCAAACCCACCACAGTTTCAGAACATTTTCTTTCTAACGACCATAACGCTTCTGACATGCTACTAATTCCCCTCGAACTCATCAAATCTAATCGTGACAGTGTACGCAAAGCTAGAGAGGGCATACCTCATCGACAGAGGTCAAACTATTGAAACCTTAGGTCTTAATAGGAGAGATAAGCCTTGAACATTTTTCCCGTCTTTCATCTTCCTAAGTTATGTAATTAACTCATTGTTACGTATTTTGTTTTCGTCTACCACGTTGTAACGTTAGCTTATACCTATTTATCAGTTGTATTTTCAAATTTCAAATTGTAACGTTTTTGTTTATGTAACTTTAGCCTTTTTTCAGGTATCTATTGTAACTGTTTAAATTGTAAAGTATCTTGCCACAGGGTCAGTCTCAAACATACCCTTAAGAAGAAAGGCCGTGCCTTTCGAAATATTGGAAAATATACTTCCCTAACCGTGAAATCAGCCTTGCTCTTTTTTTAGATTATTTGCTTTCCATCTTTTTGCATTTTCGTGTAGAATATGACCTTCTTACTCAATCCATGTTACCAAATTTCAATCCTTTACGGCGATTGGAAGTATTTTTTTTAGCCTTTTATTCGAGATTTCACGGCCGCCATTACTTGGCCTTGTTCCGGAAGTTAAGGCTCAAATTACAGGAAGTGACGTCATTGGCTCAACACGAAAAATTCCACATGGCTAATTTTCATATACTTCATAAATTGTACTCTGCTGTAATTTAGTTCGCAACAGCAGAATTTGTCCCAGGGGCACTTTAAGCAGTTGCGAAAAGAAAACCGGAAAAAATTCAGGCTTGAACGGGATTCGAACCCGTGACCTCTGAGATGAAATATATATCATGGGTTCGAATCCCATTCAAGCCTGAATTTTTTTCAGGCTTTCTTTACGCAACTGCTTTAAGTTGTGTACTTACTGCGACAATCTTTGTTCTATGTTTCATGTTGCTAAATCAACCTATGAATGTGACCTGTGTGATGCGGGTTATGTCGGCAATGCGCGCCGACACCTCCACCAATGCATTTTCGCGATTGCTTTGGTTTTGCATTACTACGCTCTGTGATTGGTTAGCAAAACTCATGCCATTTTCTCAACCAATGGGAATCCAAACCAAAACCAATCGCATTTTTGCCGCACGCGTTTTCCCGCGTTTGGCGCCAGTTACATGTATTAGTTTCGAATTCTGTTTGGCTCGTTGTGTTGTTTACATCTGTTGCGATTGGCCAGAGTAATTACTTTGGTTTTGGTTTTACGACACTCAACAGGAAACCCCAGCTATTGGTGAACACCTGGAACTGAAACACAACCTGGGCCCAGTTGTTCAAAGCTCTATTAAGCTAATCCTGGGTAAACGTGATGTTTGATTCGAGTTTTATTAATTACTAAACTGTGAAGACTCTTCGAAAAGATTTTTGTTCCTCGGTGTTTTACTTAAACTTTTTCTTTACCGTTAGCTTAAAATTGGCGTTTAAAAACATTTTTAATGAGAGAGTTGAAAACCTTGCTTAAGTTTTAATCGGGGATTAGCGTTAATCAGCTTTCAAACAACCGGCCCCTGGAGGCCGACAAGAGGCCGAAAATCCTTGATTTGAAGCTTTTCGATCCTGAAGAAAATCAAATAATGCCAAAGCAAACTGTAAAGCCCTATTTACGATGTTTTTTTTTTTCTAGTTAGGGAATGTAAGCCGTATCTTAACACTCAGTCTGACTCTATCCGTGCAAAACTTTTTACATAGAACAATGCTCTCCCAATCTTTATACCTTTATTATATTCATAAAACTTGACTGCATTTTTCACACTAGGTCTATAATTGTATTCATAAACACTCCGATGCATTTTACACTGACATTTGAACTTGACTGCTGTCATGAGGACGATGAAAAGTTGTTCCTTACAAATTTCGCTTTTTTTTAAAGAGCGTAATCTTTTAAAAGCCCTTAATATCGGGCCTAATTAGAAGAAATTTTGCACTTTTTGAAACATTGAAGTAAATTACACTCTTATTCTTTATTTTATTGATTTATTTTTTAGTTCTTTTGCTATACAAAGTATAAATTATAGCAAGGAGTGTTTTCTGAATTCATTCGGATCTGGGGGTCTATACCGGAAAGACGCAGGGTTTGCCACTTACAAATTTTCGCCATCGTTGTCATTTCAGTGTGGGGCACACAAGAGCAGTAAGAAATCCCTATTGTTTACATATATTTTTATTTTTATACAAAAAAAAAAAATAAGTTAAAGGAAAAAACAAAACAAAATAAGTCAAAATAAGTTATTAAAATATGCAGAAAAATTGTTTACCTTAATTCTCATGATCTCAGGGGTTGAGTAAGCATTGATATTGTTACAAAGAGAAATGTGATGGGGGCTACAGATACCCAATCAAAAACCAGCCCATGGGGGATGGACTTCTATTTTCCTTCCGATAAATTGCAAGTTTTTTGTTCAAAATGTTTTGTTTTTTATTCTTTTATGCAGGATAACTGATTTCAGAAGCCCCTATTTATCCCACGACTAACCTTCTGAAAATAAGGAATTTAATCGTGAGGTAAATCAAACGCTAAACGGAGCTGAGATAGTTCCCCCCACCCCCCCCCCCCCCCCGCTAAGGAAGCCTAAGGATGGACATCCGGGATCTAATAAGCATGGGAGTGCCGAAGATGAGCTTCATTCCTCTTCTCTTTCCTCGGCGCTAGGCTCAGCGCTGGCTGCCGCTAGCTTTTAGCATGGCCTATTTTGTGATTTAGGATTTCACAAAAGGTGAGTGCTGACGCATTTGTGGGGGTAGCTGGAATTATGCGATAACTGACCCGAAAAATTGGCTTCCAGGTTGATTTCCACCGATCTCAAGACAGTCTCGAAGAAACTCCATGTTTCCTGAAACAGGAAGACAAAATTAATGGCTTCCCAAGGTATCAGTCATTAAGTGTTTTTATATAACGTAACTAAGGCATAAATAGGTGAAAACGTGGAAAACAGATTACCAGTTTAGTCAGTTTATTGTCAATTGGCGCGCATATCGTAAGCTTCTTCTATAATGTCAGAAAATTATGTGGGTAAAATTTACAAACTTCCTCAAGGCTTGATGATTGCAGTGTTTAAGGAGGCTCGCAGCAGTTTTGTCTGGACTCAGGGCGATGTTTTAAAATTAAAATCTGGCATAGAGGATAAGCTTCAATTTCCTTCGTACTACATCATCATTTCAAAATATGATCAAAGTTAAGTTTTTCATCAGTTTCCGGCTGATAGTTTCCAAGCAACAGCTGTTACCATAGCAACGGTAGCCCATCAAAAAAGCAGGTATTTGACATCAAATGGTTTCAAGGTCTTTCAAATATCACTATTTCAGCTGCTCATTCCCAACTTCTGGCTCTCAAACCATCATTTTTTAACTGGTAAAAAAGTTTCCATGTTCCCAAATATACTCATTTTATGGTCTTTTTCAAATTGGCAGCTAAACTGACATCACAACTGACTTCCATCCGGAAGTACTCAGGTTTCAAAATATTAATGATTTACTACATTGATTACGTGTTTCTGACTAAAAAACAACCTCCAGAACACAATATATTAACTTTAAAAACTCAAAAGTTAATATTAACTTTAACTCATGGAGGGAATTTCCTCTTGATAACCGTCAACCATCAAAAGCCCTAAAATCAGCAAAATTTAACAGTCAACCGTCAAAGCTATACCTCCCATTGAGACCCTCTGGCTAGTCCCAGGTGTTCAGATAGTGGAAAAGTGCGAAAAACGAGAAGAGGCTGGACAGAGGAGGCGAAAGAACTCCTTCAGCTGATCAACAGCAAACAGCAATTAGTTCAAGGCCTGTGGTTCTGGGTTTGCCTCTTTTATGACCTTGTCCATGTAAATAATGAAGAGCAGGGGAGACAGTACACAGCCTTGCTTGACAGTGTGCCTCACTCCAGATGTCATTTAGAACCAGTCAGTGAGGCCACTTGTTGTTTAAATGCAGCTTTGACTGTTCGCTTAAATAGATGTCATTATCTAAAAGCTGTCCTTTCATATCTTGCTCTTCTACGACTTTCTACAATGTCACTGTGTTGACTCTGTCAAATGCTTTCTCTTGATCTATAAATACAAGATTCAGGTCCTTGTTACATAATCAATCAATCAATCAATCAATCAATCAATCAATCAATCAATCAATCAAAGACTTTAATGTTACTGTGTCAGAAGTACCTGTGGGGAAATACCTCTCTACTAATTGGGGACACTAAATAATACAATTAGAAGCCTATACTACCTACCTACTCTATGGCCTTTTTGATAAGTTGCTGTAAAGGGAATATGGCATCAGTGCAACCTCTGCCCTTTCTGAATCTCGTCTGAGCATTACTCAGCAAAGGTTCTGCTTTGTACCTTGTTCTTTATTCAAGGATGTTGGCGTACATTTTACCTGTGTGACTCAGGAGTGATATGCCTCTGTACATACTGCAGTCCTTCTTGCTGCCTTTATCTTCCAGATAGGGACTATGACAGCCTGCTGCCAGTCATCAGGGACTTTTCTCTCTTTCCATGCCTTCTGGAATATCAGAGTTAGCCATTTGACTCTTACTTCCCCATATGCAAGGATGGCTTCATTTGTTATGCCATCAAATCCAGCTGCTTTGTTCGTAGGGCTGGACAAATCTCCTTCACCTATATCTAATTAGTGTTTGCAAGCGTCACAACTTTCTTCCTGTCACTTCCTACTACAGAATTCCTGGAACTGGTGAACATACTAGTTAGCTAGGTAGATTTAGGTTAGTCAGTTTCAATTTTCCTAGAGAAAAAACATGGACCTACAATTCGGTGTTTTTTGATAACAGTGATTTAACTTAATTTAGCATGTATGTATATGTGTTCTTTCAGAAGGTGCAATGAAGCTGAAAGTTACACTCGCATCAAATGCTGAGGGATGGAACAAGGTGGTGAATGGGCAACTAGAAAGTGAGCTTGCTCGTGATGACAGAGTTGAGGTCAGTGGATTTGTGCCAGGCAATACTCAGAAACAGAGAGAACATGCTGCAAGGTTAAACATCAAACTGTTTGATGCAAAACCTGGCTATACTGGTTTAACAACAACCGAGAAGCTGTTCCATCCACCCGATGATCTTGAAATTGATATTTTGGTAATGCACTCCTATGGGCACCATGTTGGAAAACAAGCACAGGTTATAAAAGATGCCAAACAATGCAGTTGGGTACTTGTTGTACATACAATCCCTGAGGATCTGGAGAAATACTTAGAAAAATTAGACCCAAGTACAGCGGGACAGGATATATCAGAACATGATTTGCAGGTAACATTGTGCGAGAAAGCTGATCTTGTAATTGCAGTTGGTCCTAAAGTTGCAGAGGCTTACAAAACTGCATTACTGTACTGTGGAAAGCAGGAAAGTGTCGTTACCCTTATGCCAAGACTTCCAGAAGAATTCCTTGGTGTTCATCAGAGGGTTGGAAATTCAGGTGAAAAGTTTCGTGTGTTGATTAGTGCATCGTCCAAGTATTTTAAAGTTAAGGGGTGTGACATTGCAGCAAAAGCTGTCAAACTGTTGAATGATCCATTGTGTCATCTGATTTTTGTTGTACAAGAAAAGGATGTTAAAGCCGAGATGGAACAAGCAATGGTTGATGCAGGAATTGATTTGAGCCAACTGACGGTGAGAAATTGTTCTGGAGATACTAAAATGTGGTGCCAACAGCTGTGTCAAGTAGATCTTCTTATCAAACCATCAAGAACAGAGGGCTTTGGAATAAGCGGTCTCCGTGCCATTTCAGCAGATTTGCCTGTCCTAATCAGTGGAAGTTGTGGGCTTGGTGTTGCCTTGAAGGGGCTTCCCTCTGGAGGGAAGCATGTGGTGGATTCTAATGATCCACAAGACTGGGCCAAGAAGATAAGGGAGATCAGAGCAAAAGGTGTTCAAACCCGCCATGAGGAAGCTGAGCAGCTAAGGAATGAATACTCATGGGAATTCAATTGGAGGGAACAGTGTGATGAGCTTGTGAGGAAGTTCTTTACAATGGTCCAACAAGTTCGAGGTATGGCTTACTTTGTTGTTTTTCAAATATTTTGCTGTTCTGTCGCTGTCACAAAGAAGAACCACTTCTTGACCATTAGTGTCATAACAGCCAGTTATGAGAAGAAGATGGTTGCTATTGAGATGTTTTATATGTGGGTAAATGTAATTTAGGCAAAGTTACGCTTGGGCCAATGCAGTCAGCTGTCTGGTTTGTAGCAGTACATAATCTTTGGGGTGGTCCATAGGTCTTGGCAGGGCAGGTTCATGTTGCCCAATATATTTAGCTTGCAATTTAGCTCATCATTGTGGATCATTTGCAGTGCAGGGAATCGTTGCGGATTCTTGCCCCACCACACCCACCCTCCTGTTCACTAGGGAATTCCAGGTAAGTATTGTTTGTTCCACTGAATTCTTCAGTGTGACGGTGCCCAGTGTGGCTGCTTGCCGGGGTGGTTCTCGATTGTAGGGTTGCCATGGATACCTCTCGGCATGCCTCAATTGTCTGAGGCCCCCCACTGACTTTCCAGGCACCAGTTTCCTAAGCTCATATATTGGCGATGAGTTTAACATATACAGCATGTACATGTATTTTTGCTGCATGAGAGAACCTTGTGTTGTTGTTCCAAAGGTTTGTCAGGCTATTTTTATGAAAAAAAAAAATTTTTCAGCCAAATTTAAGATCATTTGTTAATAACTGCACCTTTCAATAACATACAGGCTCTGAACTTCAACCCCAACTAACAAATTGGACTCATTTTACTGGTGTCAATCATAATTACAGCGACAACCAACTGACCACAAGAATACAGAAACCAACAAAGTGGGTCAAAATCTGCCATCACAACGCACAAACATGACATTTTGATCCCGTTGAGCTAAATGTTTTTGCTTTCTGTTCTAAGAGATCCACTGCAGTGATTGAGGGCAGTGAAAAGAGTAACGGTTGGTTGAATTTTAAACTTTAGAGTCTGCTTGTTACTGAAAGGTGGAGTAAGCATTTTCCAACAGAAAACAGAAAATCTTCCATGTGGAGAGTTTGGATATTTTCTGGGACTGCTAAACTGTCCTACATTGTCCTTCTTTCTCGTGTTTGCAGGAGGGTGTGATGCTGCAGATGGATGTTTACAAGAGGATGTGGGCAACATGAGCATTCAAGAGACAGACCAAGATGAGATTAGTCGTGATATGCTCGACATACGCAAATCAGGCAGCTTGCAACCAAGGTAGTGGAATTACCCCCATACATTTACAAACAAGCATGCGTTTTACTGGTTCTGCATTTGTTGTAAATATTTTAGTGAAAACTGTTAGGAAACTCCAACACAATAACATCATGATGATCATCATGATAATGCAATTTCAGGCAGCCTCAATGTTTGTGTTGGCTGAATTTCCTTGTATGACTGTTGCAATAAAATGAGTAACCACGTGAAACTTTCCATCATTGATAAAAGAATTATCATTGATTCAACCAAGAAGGTAGTTTAGAAAGTCTATAGATTATTAGTATATATGTACTTCCGTTCTGTTGCAAATGCTGTTCTCTTATTGGCTACACTACTCACTATTAATTTTGTTCTGTCGTAAATAGTGAGTGGGGTGAGTAGCCTAACGGTGCGTGGTTGTCAACACAATGGTGGCTGCTTCTTCGCGTTTTCGAAGTGTCTGTGAAGAGGATTTGGATAAAAGTTTTAAATGACTTATAGACTTATACTAAAACAATTAGATTATTCGCTCTTTTTTCTATGTGCGATACATTAATTGTGGTTGATTTGGTCTTTGCCCTCATCAACTATGGCATGATAGAAATTTTGAGCTCATAATCTAATTGTTAAATAAACGCTTTGGAAACACAGTACTCAGGGAAAAGAAGATTATTTGTTCATGGTAAATCTTACTCATCTTCAGTAGTTCAGTCAGACAAGTGCCTTAGGAACTCCACTTGTCAGAGATTAAAATGTTATCATCTCAGAAGGGTTGCCAGACACACTTTTTGCTGTGTGGTTCAACAATTTTTGTTGAGCAACAGTCATAACATTTGCTGATAAAATAAACTAATGTGCCTGCACTGGCATTAGTATGTAATGTGTTCAGGTTAGTACTTATGGGTAATCAAATGGTTTACTCAGGAAATTAGTAAATAATTTCATGCTCATTTTGTCAAATTCTAATAGTTCCCTTCTCTTAAAGGCTTGGGAAATTAATACACTTGTAAGAGTCATTGTTTCCTAATCTCATGAGTATACCATTTAATTACCTTTTAATATCATGGGTAACAAATTAATTATTACAAATTGACATGTTTATTGTATTGAGAAACGTTGCCATTGCAATTTAATGCTGTTTTGTGCCAAAATTAAGGAGTAATTTGTAATCCATGATATTACATTCATAATCTCAAGCTGGCAGGCAGCATTATATAATTTCCCTCTCTTCAGTGTTCAGGTATTCAAATCATGTACATTGTTAAGTTTGCAATGCAGTATGGTGCTTTTGTTAGTATTTTTTGAGGAGTGCTGTCAAGTATATCCAGAATTAGAATAAAATACCTCTTACTTACCGAGTTTGAGGTTGGTACTGCAGGTTACAGGCCAAGTTTTTTCCTGTTGATTTATGGCCCAAGTGCGAAGCGTGTGGGCCATAAATCAATGGAAAAAAGAGATTAGTAAGATATTTATTGTATCTCTGGGGTTAAACACCCGTGCGGAAAAGGAAACTAGTTGAATTTAGCGGGCTGTATAATGAAATACAACCCACAAAATTGACCAATTACACCGCGCATACTAACTGAGAGATATCATAATTTATAAATATATTGACAGGGTGCAGAGAAGTCAAATTTGACCTTAATTCTAGCTAAATGTTATTTATCTTGTTAATCAACACCAGACAAAACATCATGCAATCCTGTAAAAGATGTGTCTGTTGAAATTTTGTCAGTGAGAAGAAAGCCAATGATGGTTGCCTAGACCTAGATAGGAAAGATGATCATTACCTTTCACACGGATTTAGAATGAGACACAAAGTGCAAAGAACGAAAAGAGTGCAAAGAGAATGCCTGTTAATCTTCTTTATGCTTGCAACTTTCTTTTGCTGACAAAACTTCACTAAGGCCCAGTGTTTTCAAAGCATGCTTTAAGGCTAACTTTGGTTCCATGTTAATTACTAATCAAAAGATATTTTACAAATATATTTCCCTTCAGTTTTATGCTTTTTACGATAATTGTAATTCAAGATTGCAAAAGTCAGTTGAAAAATGTCTGACTATAATGTGGTAGTGCATGTATTAATTTCTAGCGTAGAGGAGGTTGTTAGCTCTGCTTTTATTTATGTTATGGGGAAAACACAAGTAAATTAGAATAATGTGATTATAGAATTTTATGATAAGCTTAGGCCTCTGGGGCTTTGTGATAGTAGTTCTAGTTTAATATAGAAAATAGTGTTTTTAAGTCTTGATAATTAAATAAAGTTATCATTCATTCATTAATTCATTCTCACCACACCATGGGATTTTTGTTAGGGGGGAGGGGTGGGGATAAGGCACTAGACAGTAGAATAAGTGTCTAATATCCTTGTACTTGAAAGTTCAATATACCCATAATTATTATAATTTACTGGAAACCCAAGCAGCTGTTCATAAAGAAATATGGACAGAGGGACGCAAATCACAGTGTACAACACTTTAAATGAAATTTAAATTTGATCTCTTTCAATGTAACTTAGATGCAGAGCACAGTCAATGCCAGGTTGCAGGCCCTTAAACAAGGAGTTCCGCTATAAGTTCCTTCATTTTACACCTTTACAGGTGTAAGATGCAAATTTAGACGCTGTTTAGTCCTGGCAAGTTGTTGACTTGAGCGTCCTCTGAAAAATATGCATAAAAATTTTATAATACCACCACAGCAATTTAAGATATCAGCTTCTAACTTGTCTAACAAGGGTTATTCTGAAAACTTAGCCAATTTTATCGGTAAAAGCCGAAGAAAAATACACATGTTGCTTGCCAGTTGTTTATGCTCTGATAGTTGATCGACAACTGAAGGTGAGAATGGCCAAGCCAGGGCCCTTTTATACCGGAAATTCCTGTTTAAAATATCTGCCTTTGTGATACCCACCATAATGCAAATTTTAAGAAATTCGATAGGTCACATGTTTTATTATAAGATAGTTAACATACTGGCACTGTTGTTAAATTCTTTGTGGTTTTTGCTTTTTTCTGTTCGTGCCATGTAGCTTGCTGAATATGGCTGAGACATGAAAATCTTGCAAGCTGTTTTCAATAGTGCAAACATGGCTAAACAGCCCATCGGTGGAAGTTCAGGTTTTCAAGCTATGTTGGTTAGGAATCAAACTTTCCATTGCAATGATATGGTCATTAAGATTGCACCACCTAAATTATGAATGTTGTCACAAAAGGTAAATTATTCATCAGTCAAATATTCCAACAGTGCCCTGGGCATAAGGACTTTTAAAAAAAAAAAAACTGCCCACAGCGGGGACAAATGAGCTGTTCACATGCCCCACGGTATAGTTGATTTTTTCGTTTCTTGGCTTACCTTCATTCCAACAAAAGTTAACTCAGACCAAAATATTATTATTATTATTATTATTATTATTATTATTATTATTATTATTATTATTATTATTATTATTATTATTATTATCAGCATTACTATGCTTAAGAGGTTCGCGAGCTACAAGGAAGATCCATCTAGATTTGACGGACATTGACATCGGGAAAGGACATGCAAATATTCGTTAAAAACATTGAGAACATAATTTTATTTCTTAGTTTTTCTTATTTTTCTCGGTAGCCTTCCATTTGATGTTGGTTTTGATTTCTTTTTTCAAGATTTTTAACTTTGTATATATTATTTGATCGATCAACGTCTTTGAAAAAGTTTTTGTATGGATATTCTTAGCATGAACTACAGAATTATGAAGCGTTTTTCTTTTTTTCCAATACCGATATTTTTAATCACCTTTCTGTATTTGTTGTTTGTTTTTCTACTAATAAAGTATTATTATTATTATTATTATTATTATTATTATTATTATTATTATTATTATTATTATTATTATTATTTTGATCAATAATGATTTCTTGAAACATAAGCAAGCGAAAATTAAAGTTAATAGCCGACGTTTCGGCGTCATCGTGACACCATTCTCAAGGCAAAGTGGATAAATTAATGCGAAGATTTGATTTCTATACTTTACTCGATTCGCGCAAAGGTATTCACCTGAAGAACTTGTGATCCTTTGTTAATATGCTAATTTGTAGAGACTGTAAAGTATAGAAATCAAATCTTCGCATTAATTTATCCACTTTGCCTTGAGAATGGTGTCACGATGACGCCGAAACGTCGGCTATTAACTTTAATTATTATTATTATTATTATTATTATTATTATTATTATTATTATTATTAAATGTTCTATATGGCTCCTTGTAGTTGGCGCATGTGAAAATTTGACAGGCGGAATGATTTGCATATTGACTTGTCATCCCAAGAGTCCTCCGTTTTTGTTTTGTTTTTTGTTTTTTTTTTCTCTCTCTCTCCTTTTTGTCTTCACTTCCAGCTTTTTCTGACATATTAGAATATAAGCATAAGCACACATAGAAAAGTGCTTTAGAATCCTGGTAGAGTTGAAAGAAGGTATTTGCAAAGACTGTGAGTTGGAGAATTATTTTATGAAAAACCAGAAGACTAAATCGATATTGCAATAAATGTTTTGTAATTAATGCTTAACCTAGCTTTACGGTAAAAAAAATGTAATTTCTGACGGTTGTGACTAAGGAACGAATTAGTCAGACATTACATTGACGTTGTTGTCGGATGACTGACTGACCATTCCTCAATAAACTATTTCTCTTTGAATGGCTCCTGATAGTGTAGTCGGAATCAGAAATATTAATACTGTAAAAATAAACTTATTTTATTGGAAAAAAATCAGGTACTGACCTAATTTCCTGACCCACGGAAGGAATTTTTTTTTTTGGAAGACCCCTCTGGAAATTCAACGTTGGCTGAATAAAGCATGTTTTAACCCCTAAGACCAACCCGTCCCCCTCTGGATTTCCAATCCCTTCCGAGAAGGAGTGGGGATTGCAACAAAGAATTGTGAGCTTTTATGGGATCTTGTTATGCGCCGACCAATTCGAACCCCACCACCACCTCCCCCCCCCCCCCCCGCACACCCTTGGCATTTGACCATTCAGTGTGCCCGGTTAGTTAATTGGTGTGGATATTGATATTTGAATAAGAGGGGTGGGGAATTGGAAGCGGATTTACCTTTTAGTACGAGTGTTTTATTTTTTTTCTGGATTTTGTGAGATTCAAGAGTTTTTTAAGAACAGGATTCTGCCTTTGTGAGCGAATGGCTCACTCAAAGAGGGCTTCAAAAAAAGTTTTTGAACAAGTCATTTATACGTCTCTGTCTACGAAGCATGAACATCGGATTTTGTGGGATTGAGGAGTTTTTCAAGAACAGGATTTCGCCTTTGTGAGCGAATGGCTCACTCAAAAAGGGCTTCAAAAAGAGTTTTTGAAGAAGTCATTTATAGTCTCTGTCTACGAAGCATGAACAGCTGTTCAATTGCGCCGAAAATTTGTCCTTTCATTCTTCAAAAGTTGAAACGTCTTCTGGAAGGGAGGGGGTGCTGTGGTATTGAATTGATCGGTGCACTGTCACTTTGTTAAATGCCAATTATTTAGGTCAACCACCATTTTGAATTTCTGGTCACTTCTGTAGGGTCCGCCAAATAAAACTACTACAAGATGGGGTGTTTCAGTAACTGCTCGTTGTTTCATGTCTTTCGTCTCAGTTTTGCATAAGCATTTATCTTCTTTTAGCGGAGATTTAGGGATGTGTGACAATGCTGTGGTGATATCAATTCTTTTTTGGTAACGAATACCATGTTTGGCCAGACACAGATCTCGTAGCTGGAAGGAGGATTTTGATCGTCAAGTTCGGCGCTTGGGTAGGACATTTGAATTGCTATTTGCGCCAATTTTCACACTTCAAATGCCGGATTTTTGCCTAATTTTCAAAAGTTTAAATGCCCTTGGGATTGCCCGCGAGGCGGAGGGGAGGGGAGAGGATGTTGCCTCATCCTCCTCAATCGGCCTACGGTGAAGGTTCCAAACAGCCTGGAGTTTACTTATTAAGTGTTCGTGGCAGATATATTTCACCAGAGTGAAACTAAAAGGGTTTGCTCCTTACTAAAGCTGACTTGTGATTTTAGTACGGTTGATTAGACAAATCATAGCCATACATGACTAACCAATGAGGGAATCTTAGATCAAATCAGAATCGACGGTGACTCCCAAGACTTGGGAGTATATACTCAGGCCCGCAGCAAGGCTAAAACAACTGAGGGGGCTTAGCAAAATGGTGAAAAAAAGTCGATTAACGCTAATCCACGATTGAAAGTTAACCGAGGTTTTTATTTTACTCCGTTCAAAAGTTCTTAAAAGTTACAATAAGTTTTAGATATCAACCAACCAATCCATCAATCAATCAATCAATGTTTATTTTAAAAATTGACAGAAGTAGTATCCTTTACCAGTGATGTAGCAAAATTCAATAAAATATATTCTCGTTCGATAAAATATCTTTTGGCTCGATAAAATATATTTCCATTCGTTAAAAAATATATTTTCATTCGATAAAATATATATTCATTCGATAAAGTCACGTGGTAATCTTAGGCCTGGTCGTTTATGATGGCTTTTAACATTGCGACAAATGAAGTAGCCTAGATTGACTCCACGTGGAACGAGTTTTTCTCAGCTCTTGCTCATTCGACTTGACATTTACAAGTGCAATGGTTCGAATGTTAACTTAGATTTTCTTCCAGCAGCGGTGTTATTTAATCAGTGGTGAACAAAGGAAATAGATTTGACAAAATGAATGTATCCTGGACATCAACACTCGCTATAAGCCGACTGAAACCTTCCAATACACGCACTATACCTCGTGTCACCCACCAGGTGTCAAAAGAAGTTTTACTAAAGATGAAGCAATGAGACCTCTTACAACAAACTCTTAAAAACGAATGAGTGTTGTGCCGCTAGCACTAAGGACACAAAAGATGGATCAGAGAATTGACTCCAAAGTTTATGATAAAGTGCTAAATTGAACCCATGAATTTCCCACTCAGCATTAGCCCTAGTATTAGGGAAATGGCATATATGAAAAATCTCCGACCTCGGTGGGAATCAAACCCACGACCTCCGGATTTGATCGTCCGTTGTTCTAATGACTGTGCTACAAGGCCAGACGGGAGCAAGTAGTGAATACTTGGGTTAAATTCATCCCACGGAAGCAAGTACAATGGATTAACCCGGTTAATACGGACATTACGGGGACAAAGTGTCCATATTGTTCGGGTGTCCGTGTTAAGCAGTCAGAAAAAACGTCACAGACAGTCGGGCACATATTTCATCGATATACAACAAATAAAACAGACATTTTTACGTCAACAAAACGTTGTTTAATTTCTTAACTGTGCAGTAATTGTAACCTTACTCTCATTTGTCATAGCCTGGGACAAATTTTACTTTACTTTGTTACCGATCAAACATGTCCGCTATTTTGCTGCTGCTTTTTTTGGTATTAAAATCGTATTGACCCGTAGAAATACGTCATTATTTGAACACGGTACAACTGATGTCTACAATTAACACATCAATGTGACAATGAAAATGGACGGTGCGATAACTATTAGACGATTCATCTCTTGAATGGTACAGCTTTATTATCTCTTGCGCTGTCTGATGAACAGAGTGGTTGATTACAGTCCTCGAAGTCTGACACGTAACCTTCCTCATGAGAGGTGCTTGGTTTTGCTCGATCGATTTCTCCTTCCCCTGACGGGGTTTTTCCACACGTTTTCCCTTTCACAAAATCCTTTATCCTTTCCGTTTTGGTCTGTAGCGACTTCTTTGCTTTCAGTCAAGCAATTGTCAACAATATTTTGACTAATTTTGCCTCCACTACTCAACCAGGCACACAAAGTGACGATATATGGGCGCGTTGGCCAGCCAAGCCAACGTGCATTAATTTAGCTTTAAGAGGCTTGCAAAAGTCGATTACGATATGATTAAGGAAAACTAAGTGCACCAAAGCCGGACACGAAAACGCCTAAAACCAGCAGGTGGAAAAAACGGGAAGGTGTACCTCGACCAAGGCAGTGGTGCCACCCTCGGGGTTTCAGGGTATTGTAATGCCATAATTCACAGCAGTAAAAATGAGGTTAAAACTTTTAATCACAGGTCTACGAGATGGAAGACCTGAGATAACAAGGACTGGAACCAGATTTCAGAGGTGGGTATGTACTTCATGCATCACTTATCATTATGTATTTAAAATATACCTGTTGAAAACCTTTTATACCCCTGTATACCCTTGTAAGCCATAACATACCCTTGTAAACTCAAGCATACCCTTGTAACCCCTAGTATACCCTTGTAAACCCTAGTATACCCTTGTAAACCATGACATACCCTTGCAAACCCTAGCATATTCTTGTAAATTGTAGCATACCCTTGTTAACCCTAGCTTACCCTTGTAAGCCATAACATACCCTTATAAACTCTAGGATAGCCTTGTAAACCCTAGCATACCCTTGTAAACCCTAGTATACCCTTGTAAACCCTATAGCATACCCTTGTAAGCCCTAGCATACCCTTGTAAACCCTAGTATACCCTTGTAAGCCCTAGCATACCCTTGTAAACCCTAGTATACCCTTGTAAACCCTAGCATACCCTCAAAAACCCTAGCATACGTTTTAAATCCTAGTATACGTTTATAATTTCTAGTAAGCCCTACTATAGCGGGCAAGATGGGCCGATATTGCCCGCTCGGGATTGCGCGTTTTGTTCCGGCAATAAAATTGCGCCGAAGTCCAGTGTTCTTTATGCCATATAATAAATCCTTTATTGACCAAGCTAGTTCGGTCAAGATTTTCTGGATATTAGTCCCGTTCTCTTTTTGATTTTTTACGGACCTCGACTTCTTCTCGGTCCATAAAAACGCAAAAAAGAGAACTTGGCCAACATGCAACCATCTTGACCTCACGCTTGGTCGATAACGCAAATGTACACCCTAGCAGTAAACCCTATTACACCTTTTAGAACCCTATTATGCCCTCGTATACCCGTCATGCCCTTATAAACCAGTGTAATCACTATTGAACCCTAGAAGACCATTGTAAACCCTTGAAAACTCTAGTCACGCTTAAGTACCTTGAGTACCTATGTACCCAGCATATAGTTTAACATCCTTGTAAACCCCTAGTAAAGCTTGGTATACCTATGTAAACCCTAAAATATCCTAGTAAACCCCTGTGCAATCTAAAAACCGTAACATCCTTTCGAGCCCCAGTTCAATTTTTTTTTATGTTTACTCTTAAGTACCCTTTAAAACCCGACTAGACCCTTTTAATTCCTATTATACCGCTGGAAAGACCACCTCACACTCGGAACGCCTTTCTCTCTCTTTTTTTTCGATCGCCGTTTTCCTTCCTGGAACGGGCTACGGCATGCTAGAGTCTATCTTTGGAAAAAGGCAGACAGAAAAGAAATCCTATTTCGGAAGCTTTAGGAAAGGAAAGAAGGTTTTGAATCATTAAGAAAGGGACAGGAGCTCAAGAGAAAGGAAGGGAAAATATCGGCCCCATGTTTCCAGCGTTAAAGGAACCGCAAGTCACGTCTCATTTCTCCTAATAATTATCTCATAGCAGATGCTGATGTCCTCAAGGGCTACTCAGCGTTCCTCTTGATCTGAGCACAGCGACTCGTTTTGGGGTTGCTTAAAATTAAAATGGCACCAATCGAAGAGGTATAGTTCTTTTGTGGACTTCAACGTGAAAGACGAACTGAAGAGATTTTCGGAGTCCAGATGGTTCAATAGTTCCTTGGGTGACCTCTGTGTTTATGGATGTAGCAACCTGCCTAAGATTCCAGTCCTGGTGATCACTTCTATTCCTGGTTCACCGGTTCTGATGTTTGTGCCATCCACGCTTCTTAGTAAGTGTTCAATCTACATTGCCTATAATCATTCGTCCCCGGGTCATTACGATGGAACTAAAGGTGAGCTTATTATTTGTATTCAAACCTTCTAAGTGCACAGTTTTCATTGCCCACGCGAAATTAAAAAACCTGATACCACGAGAATTAACGATATGAAGGAAGATTGCGTTTTTGCTGTCCACACGAATAAATTACTTACGGGAATCAAGGTGATAGCCCTGATCAGTCCTGTCAGTGTGTTGTCCTAAAATAGATTTCAACATTTCTTTCACTTTCAATTGCACGTATCCAGTTTGTTTGAATTATACCCGATTCTCCTTTATTCCTTTCACCTCCAGCTATTGACGATTTTAACACTGAGGAAAAACAAGCCCTAACAGCAACAACAACAACTCAAAAGAAGAGGGCATACAATTGCGGATTGTTCTTAAAGCAGAAAGGAGAAGTTGTTCTTACATCTTGTGAAAGTTTAAGGTGCTCCTGTGCCAACGCAGGTTATAAATGCTCAAGAGAATGTCGGTGCATCAAGTGCCAAAATTCACCACTGGTAGAGATGCGAGCATCTGGTGCTTTGGCGAAGAGATGGTCACGTGGCCTAACAAAAAAGTAATATCTTCATTTCGTTGCATGTAAAGACTTGAAAAGAAAATACAAGTGTCCGTGTCTTCGCCAAGGCGTGTACTGCTCGAAATTTTGCGAATGCTTCAATGTCTTCAATTGTGGAAACAAAAATGCGAATCGAAAGTCATGTGACTCAAGTACATTGACTGTAGTTGATTGTGGAGCTGAGCGTAGGAAAAGACCTAACCCAGACCCCTACAAACGCACAAGATGTGCAACATATTTCGCTGAAAGAGGATTTGACCTAACTCCCGCTCCTTGGACGTCACTGGAGACAGTAACCTTGTTGGTTATTATTGAAGTGTTGAACATGTGCAGTACTGACAGATAACATCCAAAAATGTTTGTGACTTGTATAACTTCGTTGCTTGCTCTGCAAATGTCAAAGATCGATTATCGGCAGCCAATTTCACATTCCAGGGTAGATAAATGTTCAGTTTAAGGCTGGCTTTCACTATCGACGAAATCGGAGTCGAAGTCGCCGTTGGAGTCGTAAGAATCGTTGGAATCGAAATTCGGAGTCGTAAGCGGAGTCATAAGCTCAACTGAATTGGAATCGAAAGAATCGGAACATTTCCATTTTCTTCTGATTCCGCTTACGACTCCGTCGATTATGATCCAGTTAAAAATGGATTGATTAGTTCGGGGTCAAAGGAGCTCTGATTGGTCCATTTCGTTGTTATGTTTGCTTTGTTGTACAGATTAATTATTTGATTTCTGTCTTATAAATTCTGCGTCAAATTTAAATTTTACTGATTTAAAAATAAAACTGTCTGGGAACTTTGTAACAGCAATTCCAATCAGCCATTAACAACACCTGATAAACATTTGGATATTGACTGTAACAAAACACAAAGTACAGAATATTTGCACTTGAGCGGAAAAGTTAAGCGGTATAATACGTGACCTTTCCTTGCGCTAAATGTTGAATTTGTTTTGTTTTGTTCTGTTTTCGGAGAGTAGTTTTAATGATTACGCTGGTGGGGATACCATTTTTATTGTACGTTGAGATTGGTCTTGTTACATTGTATGAGGCATGAAAACGTCGCGTTGCTGTTCTTTTATACATGCCTCTAATAAACAGCCACTTAAACTCAAGCAAGAGGAGCCTGTACACAGGGTATAGATTGTAACGGAAAAGGTCCGAATGGATGGATATCAGTACAAGGGTGTACAGGGGTATGCATGCGTACGCATGGGTATACAGGGGTATACATGGGTATACAAGGGTATACAAGGGTTTACAGGGGTGTACAAGGGTATACAGGGGTATACATGGGTATACAAGAGTATACAAGGGTTTACAGGGGTGTACAAGGGTATACAGGGGTATACAAGGGTGTACCAGGGTATACAAGGGTATAGAGAGGTATACAAGGGTATACAAAGGTATACAGAGGTATACTAGGGTATAAAGGTGTATACAGGGTATACAAGGGTATATAGGGGTATACAAGGGTATATAGCGGTATACAAGGGTATACCAGGGGTATACAAAGGCTTACAAGGGTATGTAGGAGTATACAAGGGTATACAGGCATATACAAGGGGGCCGATGATCGATTGTAATCGAAAGTTGATCGAAAAGGTCAAGCGAGGCGGCAATCGATAATATTTATGCTTTTTTCATAATCGATTGTCGCGGAAAAATTAAAAATTTATCGGGGATAAATAAAAGTATTAAAATCAATAAAAATGTACGTTTAATATCTTGGTGTGAGTTGTCTTTTTTCGTGGACTCCTAACTTCTAAGTCACAGCAGATTTAACCTAAGATTGAATGTGTTTACCTGTGCGTACCCTGCGCGCTGTGTTTTTGTCACTTCAAATACACCACGCTTATTTGAAAGATGTGGCATACTAAGCTGCTTTGTACTTCATAAACAACTGAGCCAAAACATAAATTACAAGCTCACTGTCTCGCGTTTGTAGTATCACTACTATCACTAGCGAATGAAAGGTATTAGAAACAACATCGCAGCGAAATGTCGCCTCTCTCAGACCTGCCTCGCTTACATTTTGCCCACGAATCCAACATGGCGGCTGAAATGGCCGAGTTGGAGATCGTCGTTATCCTGGAAACACCAGGTCAAAAGTGTGGGAATATTTTGGTTTTTATCAAGTGAAGGAAGGGCCCAAAACAAACGAGAACTTGGATATGACGAAGGTAATCTGTAGGCTCTGCTGAAAGCAAAACGCCAACAAAGTTTTCTGGCACGTGTGTTTTGTTGATTTCGTGTCAGTCTCACTTGAACTGCTGCAATGTAATCTTGAACTTAATAACATGTACAGTCTGAGTTTACTAAGCTTACAACATGTTTAAATGCTATTTTCTCTAAACTCTTATATAAGTTTAAATTTGTTCATCGCAGGAAATACAACCAACCTGCAGTTTCAATTGGATCACGAGCACAATTTCATTACTCAGAGACACAGCTGAGTTTGTAAAAGAACACTGTATTGAGTTTATTCATCCAGTTACAGCACTGTAACACACTTTTAGTAGTGATGTAGCTTTTGTTAAAGTTGAAATCAAAATGATTACTTATAAGTTGTAATAACATTAAAAACAGTTTAAAAACTATCACTTTGACTTCTATGTAGGTGAAAAATACATGGAATGCTTTTTGGTAGATTTTTCCGATTATAATCGATGATCGATCGGTTGGGGCAATCCGATTATTTCCGATAATCGATTCTGAAATCTCAACCGATTCCCACCACTATACAAGGGTATACAAGGGTTTACAAGGGTATACAGGGGTATACAAGGACATACAGGGGTATGCAAGGGTATACGAGGGTATACCAGGGTATACTAGGGTATACAGAGGTAAAAAATATTAACGGCAGACTGATCCCAACGGCGGAGGTGACGAGCCTGATAGAACAAACAACAAAAGCTAGAATAACTGAAATATATTTGTTTTTTTAAAAAAACAAATTTTTGCCCGATATTTCGTTTGCAATACAAACCTTCCTCGGGGGCTTTTTCGTTCAGCCCCCGAGGAAGGTTTGTATTGCAAACCGAAATATCGGGCAAAAATTTGTTTTTTTAAAAAAACAAATATATTTCAGTTATTCTAGCTTTTGTTGTTTGTTCTATCAAGCTCGTCACCTCCGCCGTTGGGATCAGTCTGCCGTTAATATTTTGTATTTGAGATAATTTGCTGATCCAGGTCTACAAGTGATCCGGCACCACTCATTGGTTTGTCGCTGTGGAATTGCAGATTTTATTGTATACAGAGGTACACAAGGATATACCAGGGTATACGAGGGTAAACATGGGTAAACAGAGGTATACAAGGGTATACCAGGGTATACAGAGGGATACTATAAGGTATACAGGGGTATACAGGGATATACAAGGGTATACAAGGGTATACCAGGTGTGGCGTTTGCGGCGACTGACACGAAAGTTCAATGATCCAAAAGTTCAAGATTTCAAGTCGGGTCGCGGCGAAGCATTTAGGGACTACTTTTTGTGTCGTAAAACTCAAAAGGTCAAGAACCACGGAGAACCAAAGTTGACGGTTAACGGTGATTTATTCCGACGAAAAACGATCAATAGTACAGAAAGGCCAAAATGCCAAATCGACCAACTAAAACGACCAGCTAAACGACCAAACGACCAAACTACCGTAAACTGAAATACAATACAACGAAATTCTACCAATTAAGTCGAAATAGACGCGCAATCAAAACTAGGTCCTAGCGACGATAATGCGGCTTTTACAATTACATAAACAATTAACGAGCATAAAAGTATCTTAAAACTAATCGAGTTTCAATCAATAGTCGTTCTCTAGTATAATATTAGGAACTGATTTAGAGCCTAGCGCTCTCTAACTGAAAACTTAGTGGGCGTTCCTTCCTAATAAATCTGTTTCCATCCAATTGACGCCTTTGGCGACTATGAAGCGATTAATCCCTCTTGTGGTTGATTGTACAATAGTCCGTTTGCGTACATTCGCGCATAATGAAATCTAACTTAACAAAAAATAAAAGATTACTTACATGTCAGTCCCGCTTGTGCCAATTGCAAGGATTCAAGAAAACGCAAACTAAACTTCAATACTGTCGTAGGTGACTCTCTGACAAAAAGAGACGCTACAGCCGCTTTTATATGCGTGTGGGGACGCTAAAAGGTCCGATTACAAGACCAATCAAATCGAGAAAAATACGAATAAACATTGCAACTAAGGACAAGTAACTATGGTCTGATAAAAAAGGCCAATCAAATAAATGGGAACTAGTTAGTGTCCTTAACATGGCTCCCCTGAAATATTTCACAAAACTAAATCATATTAAATTATCAGTGTTCAGAATGTTCATATCAAGGTACAAGTGTTCACTAAAATCAAGTTCTATTTACAGTTCAGTTCAAATTCTTGTTGAGTCTCCTCGGCTGGGAATTACCCCGGATATCGTAATTCAGTTCTTACTTGACATCAGGCCGACACTAGTTTGTGCACTGGTCGCTCCAGATATCGCACTGGACCAGTCCGCTTGCCCTTGTTGTCCAAGCAGCTGTCCGCAAGAGCTACTTGGACCTTGCGTACTTGTCCATCAGGGTTGGGGTAGACAGCTGACACACGTGCTAGCTCCCAGGCGCTTTGAGGTTGATTCTCATCCTTCACTATGACGACGTCATCAATCAGCAAATTACTCCGAGGGCGTATCCATTTCTACCGTTGCTGTAAGGTGAGAAGGAACTCCTTTCTCCAACGAGTCCAAAACTCGTTTGCTAGATGCTGAACACGCCTCCAACGTTTTCTACAAAACATGTCTGCTGGCTGGAACGTACCTGGTGGAGCGAGAACGACCCTCGACTTCATGGTCAGCAAATGGTTAGGGGTCAAGGGTCTTGGTGAATCTAATCTGAAGGCGTTGATAAATGCATCCGTCTCGAGGGAATTGGCGGTTTCAGGCGCGGATCCAGGATTTTGAAATGGGGGGTGAATTTTGGTAATAATGTAATTTTTTATAGAGCCAAAGCCTGGTTGAGGTGTTTGAGGTCTGTGCAGCGAAGAGCTCTCAAGGAGCTTATAAACGTTAACAACAAAGAAATTATTCTCAAAAAAGCAGATAAAGGCAGAACAACCGTCGTTATGAACGGAGAAAAGAAAATCAATGACGGACAGAAACAATTGGATGATAGAAATAACTGTCAGCCACTAGACGAACCAATGGTTAGAGACACATCCCAGAGAGTTAAACACCTCATTAATGCCCTTCATCAAGCAGGGTGCATAGACGAAATGACGGTTAAATGGTTTAACCTAACACCAAATCCGCCTCGAAGCCCAGTGTTTTATACCCTCACAAAAATTCACAAACCGACATTAGTCGGAAGTCAAGACCTATCATATCTGGGTGAGATGGCCCAACAGAACGCCTATCATCATTCGTAGACAAACTACTTCAGCCAATAGCACAAATACAGGACTCGTTTCTAAAAGATACGACACATTTCATAAGGTTTATTGAAAGCACTAGGGTGCCTAGAAACGCTTTTCTAGTCTCAATGGATGTCACTAGCCTTTACACGAATATCCCACAGGAGGACTGAAACAATCACGATAGTATGCAACGCATACGAGAACTTTCATGCCAATAACCCTCCTATAGCTACAAATTTCCTCAGAGAAATGCTCAGCCTTATACTGAAGGAGAACTCCTTCTAAACACACGGAACTGCCATGGGCACTAAAATGGCAGTAGCTTTTGCCAACATCTTTATGGCATCTATAGAAAAGGAGATCTTAAGGCAGAGCGTTCACAAACCACTTATGTGGAGAAGATTCATTGACGATGTATTTTACTTGTGGGACACAAACAAAGAAGAAATAGAAAATTCATTGAGCAAGCAAATTCGTACCACCCTACCATAAAGTTTACCGCTGAAGTCTCACAATAAGAAACAACATTCTTGGATACAACAGTCTATAAGGGACAGAGATTCGAGAAAGAATCGATTCTCGACGTGCGCACACATTACAAACCTTCTAAAACATTTCAGTACACAAACTACAACAGCTGCCACCCAGCAGGCACTTCTGAGGACAAACGCTTCTAAAGTAGTGTTTGACGAAAACATTAAAAACTTTAAAACACGCCTGGTATCGAGAGCTTATCCTAGTAACCTGGTGGACAAAATCGTCTCCGAAGTTAACTTCGCAGAAAGGAAGAACGCTCTTACACAAAAACAGAAAGTGCACAAGAAAATTCTACCCTTCGTGACACAATTTCAACCATCACTGCCATGTTTGAAAAATATTCTAATGGACACTGAATGGCATTTAATACAAAACCAGCCGCTACTAAGAGAGATATACAAGGAACCTCCCTTTATCTATTATAGAAAAGGGAAATCGCTTAAAGACATGCTTATTAAAGCAAAATTGTAAAGGCTTTTATCAACACAATGGGCACACAGCGGGAGTCGTGCAGGTCTGTCAACCCCATTTCAACAGGCTCAAAATGAATAAATTGATTGGTAGAACCAGTCATCGCTAATGCACATTCTCCACCTCAATTAGAGAAATCAAATATTATTTCAATATTTGACGGATAAGGAAAAAAAAAAGGAAGGGGGCTCAAAAAAAGGGGGGTGAAAATTCACCCATTTCACCTCCCCTGGATCCGCCCCTGGGTTTCAAGGTGTATAGCTCTCGATGCCATACACGTGAAGAGGACGCCGTAGCGTTTCAACTCCTTACGGCCGTCCTTTACAATGAAGGGGCCAAAATAGTCTACAGCACAGTAGGTGAAGGGCGGAGTAGCTTCAAGGCGATCTTCAGGCAGGTCTGACATCCTTTGTTCCTGTACAGCTCCACGCAGTTTCTGACACTTGACACAGGACGAAATCACGCTGGCGACAACCGATGATCCGTTGATCACCCAGAACTGGTTCGATCGAATCACATTAAGGGTCATGCCTTTGCCTTGATGTCTCGTGCGCTCGTGAAAATACTTTAAGATCAGCATCGTGATGTGGCCATCTCGTGGTAGGATGATAGGAAACTTTACGTCATCAGACAGGCTCGAACGTTTGAGACGACCATCCACTCGTAACATTCCGTCCGCATCTATAAATGGATCAAGCTTGTAGAGCGAGCAAGATGCTTTCATGTTTGCCTTCCTCTCCTGGGCGAAGACTCTACTGCTGGGTTCTGTATTTTCCTTCTTTATCTTCTTTAAGGTTGCTAACTCCTCCTTGAATGTAATTTTCTGCACTGCGCGAATGATTTCGCACTCTGCGCTTTTCAAATCGCTGACCTTCAACGATCGTATTTCTTCATTGTCACGTTGTTTCCTGTGCACGCGATCTCTTAAGCTCTTGACGTAGCGAAGACACAGAGCGACTGATCGTTTGGCACGATACCAGTTAGAGAAATATTTTACTCTCTCCGCAAGATTCGTCTTCTTTGAATCTGTCTGTTCAATCTGTGTGGTTGCCATGGCGACAGATTTCTTAACTTCAGGATCGTCTTGTTTCAACTCAAGACTGGTCTGAGTATCTCGGTTAATAGTTGGCCACTGGTTTTCCTTCCCCCACAGGAAAGCTGGTCCAGTGATCCATCAGGAATCCACAGTTCTTGTGCTTTCATTCCTCGCGAAGCCTCGCCTGCTGAATTCAGTTTAGACTCAATGTACTTCCATTGCTCAGTGGAAGTGTTGTCCTGGATGTCTTGTACTCTGTTAGCGACGAACACATGGAATCGTCTGCTCTCGTTGCTGATATAACCAAGTACCACTTGGCTGTCCGTCCAGAAATATTCTTGATCAATTTGATGTTGCAACTCCTGACGCAGCTGTTGGCTAATCTTTACTGAGCACAGAGCGGCAGTCAGCTCCAACCTCGGTATGATAACTGGTTTCAGTGGCGCCACTCTAGACTTGCCCATGATAAAAGAGCAGTGAATTCTCTGGTTTTCATCAATCAGGCGCAAGTAACTGCATTGACCATAGCCTTTAACGCTCGCGTCTGAGAAATGGTGAAGTTCTGTTCTCACTACACGGCCAAAATTGTCTGGCTTGTAACATCTGGGGGATCGAAATGCTCCGTAGTTGCAGCAACTCTGCTTTCCACTTCGTCCACCTAACCTTCACATTCTCTGGTATCGGATCATCCCATTCTACGTCAAGGCGGTACAGCTCCTGAAGGATTGACTTCCCTTCTAACAAGAGTGGAGCGACGAATCCGAGAGGATCGAATATTGAGCTCACAGTTGAACGTATTCCTCGTCTAGTGCATGGCTTGTCTTGCAACACGATGGTGAACTGAAAGCAGTCAGTCTCAACGCACCACTGAACACCGAGTGCACGCTCTAAGGGAAGCGAATCGAGGTCCAAGTCTAATGTTTTAACACCATCTGCTCGGTCTGACTCCGGTATTCTTCTACTGACTTCTTTTTTATTTGAGACAAACTTGTGAAGACAGAAACCTCCTTTGCTGCACATCTGCTTAAGGACGGTGCCTACTATTGTTACTGCGCATACGTTCTCCGCATCGCGAGATACTCAGGTTTCCTATGGGTGGTGCCTACTAATACAGGAATATTTTTGCGCAGTTTAAAACTATACGGAGAAAGCAGAACTTACCAAATGTCGTTGGTATCTCAAAAGAAAATTGGGGGTAACCATGCATTTTTCAGAGAAAATTAAGCTTCAATTTAGGAAAAAATCCCATACATTGCTTTATATTTTGGCACTTTTTAGAGATATTGTTGATTAATTATCTCTGCAAAATGCGTGGTTACCCCCAATTTTCTTTTTGGATTCCAATAGGCCTTGCTAAGATCTGCTTTTCCCGCACAGTCATAAACTGCACAAAAATACTACGGTATTAGTAGGCACCGTCCTTAATTCTCGTAGTCATTCGCAGTTGACTTCAAAGCGAAGTTAGGGCAGCCCGGCGACGAGGTAGCTCCAAACAAGTACACAGTCATCCTGTACTCCTGAGGATCTTTAGTGGCATCGCCATCCTCCCACCAAAAAAGCGTAACAAATCCCTCTGTTCTTTGTTTACTCTGACGTGATGGAACATACCCTCTATATCGCACATGAACGCAACGTACTCCCAGTGGAATCTCACTAGTACGCCAATCAGGTTGTTTGTCAAGTCAGGGCCTTGAGGCAGATGCTTGTTCAATGATTCATTTTCAAATTCTGCGGCGCAGTCAAACGCAACACGGATTTTGTTTGGTTTCTTGGGGGTGATAGACACCATGGTGTGGAATGTACCAAACACTGCGCTTCCTTTCTAGTTCGACACTGGATACATCCTCTACCTTTGGCACCTTTTCGGTGTATCCACTGTCTATCACCTTCTTCATAAATTCCACATAGTCTTCGCGGTATTTCTGGTTGTTTCTTGATTCAAACCGTCTTTTAAGCTGATTGAGGCGGCAAAGCGCTGCATCCCCATTGTTTGGTAGTTCAATATCTTCATTCTTCAAAGGCAGTGGGAGCTCGTAGTGCCCGTCTTCGCACTGATGGATCCCTTCCTCAGCAATTTGCAGAAACTTTCTATCTTCTTTGGATAAACCATGCCTCTGTGTGTTCTTATGTTCAATGAAATCAAGTTCAAACATTTGACTGATCGCAGATGGATTTATTATTTCCTTTGTTTTCCCGTTGAAAACAAAATTAAGTTGACTGTCGCGTAATCCCGGAACGATTTCCCTCGCCAATATGCGATGACAAGTCGAATTCAGGGCTTGATCTCCCAGTGGGGTGTCTGACGTCGCGACAGGTCCCACGATAGTCCATCCTAGCAAGCTTCGAACTGCGTAGGGCTCTTCACTCTTGCCCTGAATGACTTCCTTTGGTTTGATTGCCTTTGGACATTTACAACCGATCAGCAGGGCGATTTCTAAACCTTCTTCATATGGCGGAATCTTATCTCTAATCTTGTGAGGGTGTGGCTACTTATCGACTATCTCTGTGGTCGGAATTTGATCTCGTCTGGACGGAATACTTCGTCTAGCATACGCCTTTGGTAGCTCAACTTGGGCTCGTTTGTCGAGACGCTGCACTGTCAAGCCTTCAACTCTTCGTACGGATAACGTCTTGCGACCAAGCAAACTGGTTTCAACACCTTCTATGCCGAGTTCATGTTGCACTTGTGTGGTGACGAAGGTCGTGTCACTTGCACCATCCAGGAGCGCGTACACCTTGACTTTCTTGTCTCGATTATCCTTATGGAACAGCACAACTTGAACTATTCGACAGTTGGTTATGATACTAGCGGAGTCTGCGACCGAGTTGTGCGCTACGTTTGTTGCGTTGGAGTTTGCGGACTCTCTTACGACCGGTTGGCTTTCACTTGGCGTTTCCCTGCTACTAGAGGATTGCTGAGAAGCTTGCAGCCTGAAGTCGGACTGCGGATTGTCGCTTGACATAGGTCTCCCGCGATGCATGAGCGTGTGATGACGTCCTCTGCATTCTTCACAGGTGAATCTGTTTGGACAGTCCGCTGACAAGTGACCCTTCTCAAAACAACCGTAACACAGACCCTTGTTGCGAATAATTTCATCGCGTTCCTTTACGGAACTCTTCAAAAACTTGCTGCACTTGGTGAGAGCGAGCTGACAATTACACATGGGGCAGGACGACTGCTCTGATTGATTGATCGGCGACTTTGAAGATACGGCCGGGCTGTGACTTGGTGTACTCCGATTTGGCGCGCTGCGACTGCGAGTGGTTGATGTGGTGAACGAACTTGCGCTTGGCCTGTTGCTACCCCTGTTGTGCGGTCTGAAAATCCGTCCCGACCTCGACTGGTATCCTCCTACTGTTTTCCCTTTCTCCCTCTCTAGCGCATCTGGAGAGAAAATGGGATCATTTGCCAGCTCTGATTCCCCTCTGACTAACTTCAAGAAGTCGCTGAAGGTATGATTTTCTTCAATTTTGTCTGAGCTTCGTGGGCGTGTCGGCACCACTTCACACCGGAGTAGGAAGGCAGTTTGGCGCTGATCTGAAGGAGGGTTTGAGTTGAATCGAGGTCCCCCATGGACTGCATCGTTTTCATTGCTTCTTCACAACGAACGAGGAAATCCGAAAAGGCCTGAATAGCACCGCTGTCTCCATCATTGATCTGTGGCCAGCTTCTGAGACTAGACTTATAGGCCTCGGCTACATGGACAGGGTTTCCAAAGCGGTGGTCTAGCAACTTGCGGGCTTCTTTGTAGGCACTATCGGAACTCATGGCTAAGAAGCCTTTCACCACGTCATTCGCTTTGCCTTTGGTGTACTTGTCTAAGAAGAAGAGTCTATCTCTGTCCAGAGGTACATTAGTGGAGATAATAGCATCGAAGGCGGTCAGGAAGGCTGGATACTCGAATGGATCTCCGGAGAACGCAGGCGCCTCTTTTACAGGAAGGTGGCTAACTTTCTGCTGATTGATAATTAACGAACTTAACTCTGTTTGCTTTGCTTCAAGGTTTACGATCTCCTGCAGAGCTGTGTTTATGTCATGACTTTGGCTTTGCGGCGCGATTACAGGCTCGACATTCAAAGGTTTGGGAGGACAAACAGGAGAACTGCTTGGAACAAACGGAGGACGGAGCATACGGATTAACGGAAAAGCTTCTTTCTTGTTTGATGTTTTCCGAATTCAACTCTGACTTCATTTCCTTCTTTACACTAGTCAACTCTTTATCGCTCGGCAGTTTTTCGTCTTCGAGAATTCTTTTTATAGGTGGTTTTCACCCCACACATCGTCACGCAAGTGAAAAAATAAAATCCTCAACCATTCAATAGATAAAGTCAAGAAATTGATATGTTGTAGAAAAGTGATACATAAACAACGTGTGAAAGCCACAGGGCTGTGCGATATCTCCTAATCGATTTATTCGAGAAAATGTACCACGGAACATTACAGAGTTTAGTAGGACGCCATGTTGGTGCCCCGTTTGATGGGCACCAACATGGCGGCCGGAAACCAGCAAAAACATCTGGAGTTTACCTTGGCTATTTCAAAGGCTTTCTTCTCTCTGCTGAACTTTCACACATTGACATTAACGCTTCTATTACATGTTAGCTGATCAGACCTAAAAAAAACACGAGGCGAATCGATGTTTTCATGTACGTGACATGTTTAGAGCAGCAATCCTTCTGTCACACACTGCGCAAAAATCTAAAATTCAAACTGCTCTATTTTCAAAACAAAGAATGCTATCCTGCTGAAAACAAGCAAGCCGATGAAAATTTAGATTTTCTTATATGTGATGAAGATAAAAACCCAAAATTGTGTTTAGTTATGAATTTCAGTTTTTTATGACGTCATGTGAAAACCAAGAATTGCCGATTCCTCCGCGTTTGCAATTGCTAGATCCCTTTTGAGTTGTAATCGCCTCAGTTCCGTTTCCCTTTCCAGAAATTCAATTTCGGCCTGTAACTTGCCGATTTTGCTGCCGCATCAACCAAAGCTAGACTAAGGTACTTTGTGGACGAGGAACTCATTCTGGACCCGTCAGACAATCTGGACTTCCTACTGTGACTTGACTTCACAGATGGCGACAGGCGTGGGTACAGGTTTTCTTTCCAGTGCCTGGATGCGTTCAGAGACTCAAATCCTACACTCAAAATACTCTCGATCGCGCGTGTCAAACCATCGATACGAAACCTCCCTTTCTAGTTCCGATTCCAACAAATCATCGTAATCTCTATGAGCGTCAGTGAATTCATCTTTCAATTGATCCAAGTGATCCCTTTCAGCTTCTAATTGTTCTATTTCGGTCTCAGGCAAGTCATTAATGACGTTAATAATTTCAATCTGTTCCTTAAGTACCTTGAAGGCGGAATTCTGATTAGCAAATTTTAGTTCCAACTGATACGCCTTCCCCTTTTCGGTCATTTCTTTTTTAGACCTGGGCACTTAGATTTTACGAAGGTGCCTGGATTGATGCCTGCCATGCTTTTCGGCGGCGGATGTGTTTGTTTTGACGCGTCGATATCCGGGTCTGATGACGTTTGGTTACGGAAGAATGCAAGGCTATCCGGTGCACTGACAATACTCATTTTTATCCACAAAACAAAGTTCCAAAAATTCAAAACAAAGTTCAAGGGCTGTTGATAACCATTGGCGGAATGTAGCCACGATGTTTTACTCGGACAACGATATTTTACTGTGGCGCTTGCAGCGACTGACAAGAAAGTTCAATGATCCAAAAGTTCAAGATTTCAAGTCGGGTCGCGGCGAAGCATTTAGGGACTACTTTACGGGTCGTAAAACTCAAAAGGTCAAGAACCACGGAGAACCAAAGTTGACGGTTAACGGTGATTTATTCCGACGAAAAACGATCAATAGTACAGAAAGGCCAAAATGCCAAAATGCCAAAAAAAAACTCAAAAGGTCAAGAACCACGGAGAACCAAAGTTGACGGTTAACGGTGATTTATTCCGACGAAAAACGATCAATAGTACAGAAAGGCCAAAATGCCAAATCGACCAACTAAAACGACCAGCTAAACGACCAAACGACCGTAAACTTAAATACAATACAACAAAACTCTACTAATTAAGTCGAAATAGACGCGCAATCAAAACTAGGTCCTAGCGACGATAATGCGGCTTTTACAATTACATAAACAATTAACTAGCATAAAAGTATCTTAAAACTAATCGAGTGTCAATCAACAGTCGTACTCTAGAATAATATTAGGAACTGATTTAGAGCCTAGCGCTCTCTAACTGAAAACTTATAATTAGTGGGCGTTCCTTCCTAATAAATGTGTTTCCATCCAATTGACGCCTTTGGCGACCGGGGAGTTATGAAGCGATTAATCCCTCTTGTGGTTGATTGAACGATAATCCGTTTGCGTACATTCGCCCATAATGAGATCTAACTTAACAAAAAATAAAAGATTACTTACATATCGGTCCCACTTGTGCCATTTGCAAGGATTCAAGAAAACGCAAACCAAACTTCAATACTGTCGTAGGTGACTCTCTGACAAAAAGAGACGCTACAGCCGCTTTTATATGCGTGTGGGGACGCTGAAAGGTCTGATTACAAGACCAATCAAATCGAGAAAAATACGAATAAACATTGCAACTAAGGACAAGTAACTATGGTCTGATAAAGAAGGCCAATCAAATAAATGAGAACTGGTAATGGGCTCCTGGAACTGGTTAGTGTTCTTAACACCAGGGTATACAAGGGTATAAAGAGGTATACAAGGGTATACCCGGGTATACAAGAGTATACAGTGGTATACCACGGTATACCAGGGTATACCAGGGTATACAGAGGTATACAAGGGTATACAAAGGTATCCCAGGGTATACAGAGGTATGCAAGGGTATACCAGAGTATACAAGGGTATACCAGGGTATACAGAGGTATACAAGGGTATACAGAGGTATCAAAGGGTATACAAGGGTATACAAGGGTATTCAGAAGTATACAAGGGTATAACCCTTGTATACAGAGGTATACAAGGGTATACAGAGGTATACAGGGGTACAAAAGGATATACAAGGGTATACTGGGGTTTACAAGGGTATGCTAGGGTTTACAAGGGTATGCTAGGGTTTACAAGGGTATACTAGGGTTTACAAGGTTATACAGGGGTATACAAGGGTATACTTAACAATTATTCCACGAACGCGCGTTGGACATGAGATAATAGATAGCCAACGAGGCGCTACGCGCCTCGTTGGCTATAATCATATCATATCCAACAAGCGTGAGTGGAATAATTGTTTTATTAAAAACAATCAAGAAATATTGCTAGATTTTGCGGATTTCGCTTTGCAAAAAAAATTAGAGGACAATGAAATGGTCGCTATTTCTCGGGCATGGTATAATGGCTCATATACCATGGGCGCTAAGCCAATCAAATCGCTCGAATTGCATTATACAATGATCCAGTTTTTAATAATAGAGTTTACAAGGGTATACTAGGGTTTACGAGGGTAAACAGGGGTATACAAGGGTATACTAGGGTTTACAAGGGTATAGAGGGGTATACAAGGGTAAACTAGGGTTTACAAGGGTATGCTAGAGTTTACAAGGGTATACTAGGTTATACAAGGGTAGGCTAGGGTTTACAAGGGTATACAGGGTTGTACAAGGGTATCTAGGGTTTACAAGGGTAAACAGGGGTATACAAGGGTATGCTAGGGTTTACAAGGGTATACTAAGCTTTACAAGGGTATACAGGAGTATACAAGGGTATGCTAGGGTTTACAAGGGTATACTAGGTGTTTAAGAGGTTTTTCGTAAGCGTGACAGATAATGCATGACTCTCGTTTACTTATTAACTTGTTACGCGACAACGAAAGAACTTTGTAACCGTGTTTATCGAAGATCGTCGAGACGAAAGCAGATCGTGTAAGTTTGGATCGTGTTAAATAAAAGAAAAAGTTGGACGTGAATTATCCGTTTGTTGAATTGGAAAACCGTACCGTGCTGTTATCAACATTTGGTCCTTCGTAGCCGGATCTACAAATTTACGACCGAAGTCACCGAACCGAAGGATTTTAAATCGTTTGCAATCACTACAAGAATTGGGGGCGTTCCCGTCTTAATGTTTACGTGTTTGGTGTAAAGGCATTTTCCTCAAAAATGGCCAGCGATGATGAAAACATTGGTGACCCGACAAAGGATACGATAAAGATTGCCGGATTCAAGAGTTCAAGTCGACGAAGAGAAACGCGAAGTCCTTGATGACACGTCTTTTAAATAAATTGGCTGTCGTGATTGCAGAGAAAGATCCGCAACAGGGCGAGATAAAGGATCTGTTGGGGCGAATCGACGAGCAGAAAGACCAAACAGTTTCAATTATGAGTTCGCTGGAAACCGCTATCAGAGAGGATGGTGAAGTCGGAACCGCTGAAAAAGTCAGTGACGAAGCTGACGACCTCGTCGAGCAAGTAGACCGCGAGACTAGCGCGGCACGCTCAGTGCTTGCGTCGCTCGCGAAAAAAGGATCATCAGCAAGTTCAATCGGCGCTGATAGCCTGGATGGCGAAACGTCACAGAAAAGACTGAGAGAGAAGGAAAGAGCGGAATTGGAAGCTCGTCTTCGCAAAGATCAACTGGAAAAGGAAATTGAGTGGAAGCGAGAGGAATTAGAACGTCAATGTAATGAGCTTATAGCGGTCAAAGATGAAGTGGTTAAAAGACGCAAGGAACTTGAGGATGTGATGAACCATGAGTTAGACCTACCGTTTGCAAGCAACGAGCCTTCGAACGAAGTGATCGAACAACAACTGCAAAACGACAAAAAAGGATTACAGGAATCTCGCTCTTTTGGAAATACAGAACGTGTGAAGGAAACGATTAAACCGCAACTTCCGGTCAGTGGCATGGCAGGCAAACCTAATGATCCTGTGACTTCTGCCATCTCGACGCAGGGTCAGTTGGAGAGAATGTGCATCCCGATCTTTTCAGTCATTTCAGGTAACAAGATAGATTTTCAGAAGAGGAACGCTGCATTTTCCAGTTGCGTGGACCAGACTTCACTATCGCCGCAGTTTAAGATACTCCGTTTGGAGGCATATCTTGCCGGTGAGGCTGCTAGCACAATAAAGGGTCTGGGCTACTCTCTTGAGGCGTACGAGGCAGCCAAAGCACGCTTATTTCGCAAGTACGGAGGTAGTAGCAGGCAGGTGCAGTCTCATCTTGAAGAACTCCGAAAGTTGAAAACGCTTCGTGACAACAACTCAAAGGAATTAGATACTTTCGCCGACGTACTTGAACGCGCTGTGATAACTCTAAAAGAAAACGGCCGCGAATCTGATTTAAACGGTGGAACGCTACACACCATGATTCTCGAGAAGATTCCTGAGCGCCTACTGGCTCAGTATTACCGGTGGCTAAACGACAACAAGCATCAAGAATCCCTCAAAACCTTGAAAGACTGGGTCTCTGAGGAAGCGGCGTACCAGATTCAAGCCACCGAGATAAAGCATGGAATTGCACTTGATAACCAGGTTGAAGTCAAAGAAATGGAACGAATCCTCGAAGTTTCTTCGGTCATAGCGGTGGAAGTAAAATTCAGAAGTGTTACACATGTACTGGTAACCATCCGTTGTGGAAATCTGATGCGTTTCGGAAACTACCCAGCGACGAGAGGTGGCAAACGGCTAAACAATTTGGACTTTGTTCTCGATGTCTAGAGGATAACCACCATGGAAAATCTTGTTCAAGGAGCAAGCAGTGCAACATTTAAGGTTGCAGAGGACTACTTCACTATGACAAGATGCCACTGGTCCAATATCGCTTACGACCAGAAGCAGAACCGTACATTAACCGTCCGATCACAGGGCCGTACCTAGGATTTTTTTTCTGTGGGGGCAAACTCCGCACACCCCTCACAGGGGTCTACCCGGTGTGCAGACAGGGTTTCTAGTTGGACATTAATTTTGTTTTCACTCCTACACAGAAAGTTGCCCCTACGAAGTTTAGAGAAAAAAAAACACACCGATGCTTTTTGTTTTAAATTGTCATGACTTTTTATGGAGTTAACGTCTTGTTTAGCTTGAAGCAAATATTGTCTCTCATTTTAAAACACAGTCGGTGCACTGCTGTAAACAAAGGGAGAAAATCACTGAGCTTCCACAATTCAAACGCACTATATCAGTGGAGCGAAGCATTTGGAAAAACACAGTCGTTATTTAAATACAGTTCAAGCCTTTTCAGTGTTGCTGTGACACGTTGCATAGCTCTAAAACACGCTACAACGATTATATAGAAAATCAAATAGCCGTAACAAGAAACGCAACTCCTTGTGACAAACACTAGCCGGGCCCGGCATTGCAACAATTACAGAATGAAGCTCATAATCATTGCATAATACAAGCAATGATTAATTTCTGTCCTAATATTGCCAAATCTCAACGAGAAAGGCAGTTAAAACTATCAAGCACTTAAAAGAGCCAAGCCAAACCCAGCTGAAATGCCCTATGTAGCATAAAAACACCGTCGTTGAACACACGGAATAAAAGGTCATATTCAAAACAAAGAGAATTCAAAAGAGGAAACTCAAAAATCATTAGGCGCAAATGACCTGTCGACGGATGATGAACATATGATGGTTAAATCCAAACCCGCTACAAATACTTGCGAGCAGCGCAGGCCTTTAAAACCAATTTATCTCGGAAAAAAATACTTGTATAAGCTAGATTTAAAAAGGCTAAAACACGTGCCAGAAAGTGGCGTAGGCTTGTCAGTCTTTATTTACAAACCAAATTCTAAACCATAGGCAGCCAAAACTGTAGACTTGCTTACAAGTCGAGCTTAGAGAGCGCGAAGCGCTATCGTCAGAGCTCGAGCGAGCGAGCGACTTTGAGAAAGTCTACCCAAACTGACAAAATCATTATTTTCATAAGAAAACCGGTACTGGCTTTTGTCTCAAAAGATTTTCCAAAATAATTATTTGGAATTCACATTGAAGGAATACTTTTTCAGTCAATTAGTCGATTTTCTTGTGATCAGTGTGATGTTGGAAACAAATTGAGTTTTCCTGGCGGGGGCAGCTGCCCCCTCTGCCCCCGCGCTATGTACGGCCCTGGATCACACCCTCCCAGACACAGAACAGTGAAAGATCAGAAGTAATCATGGAGGGGAATAGTGCTCAAAGATCAGTTACCATGGAAACGTACGAAGAACGCGAGCGACAACAGGAAGTGGCACTCAGAACCGTCCCGATCATTTTAAAGAATGGATCAAGAAGAGTCCTCGTAAACTGCCTGTTAGACGAAGGGAGCGATACAACCTACGTTAATGAAGACGTCGTGGAAGAACTCGGCCTAGGAGGCAAGAAACAACAGATAACAGTCAAGGTTGCAAACGACCAGAGTTTCCAGTTCCTCTCAGGGACTGTCAAGATTGGCCTGGAAAGTACTGACGGTCGCGTGGACACGGAGATAACAGTAAAACCTTCAGACAGGATCTGCGGCGGTTTGAAGGCTGTAAACTGGGTGAAGATCCAAGACAAGTGGAATCATTTAAGAGGAATCCCATTCCCAAAGCTGGCAAGGGGAAACCAAATTGACGTGCTTCTCGGAGCAGACCATTTCGGGTTGATGTACTCAATGAAGGAAGTTACGGGACTACCGAATGAGCCCTGTGCCGGACTTTGTCCGTTAGGCTGGACAGCCGTCGGAAAGATTAAAGAACTTGACACAAAAGGAGATAACTACACTGGATTCCGCCTCCAGATCGAAGAAAACAGGCCCTTAGTTGCAGAGAACGACAATTCAGAATTAAATATCCTGCTTAAACGCTTCTGGGATCTCGAAAGCATCGGCATCGTCGCTACCGAACCACAGACGACCCTGGAAGACAAGTTAGCGTGGAATAAAGTGAGCAAGTCTTTGAAATTTGACGGCGAACATTACGAAGTCGCAGTTCCGTGGAGAGAGGAGAGACCGCAATTGCCCAGCAACCTACCGATGGCAAAGAAAAGATTAGTTTCCACAGAGAGAAGGCTGTTAAGGGATAAAGAAGTTTCCGTGTCATATCAACATGTGCTGAATGATTATTTGGAGCGACGGTACATTCGTCGCGTACCACCCGATGAGTCAAAGCCTGAATGCGAGTGGTTGCTTCCACACTTTCCAGTAGTGCGACCAGAGAAGGCTACTACCAAGGTGCGAATAGTGTTTCATGGTTCAGTGCCCTTCGAAGGAAAGAGTTTGAACACAGAAGCCCTGACCGGTCCGAAGCTTCAAAGCGATATCTTCGATATCCTTGTCAAGTTCAGAAAAGATTTGGTAGCTTTTGTCGGAGACATCAGCCAAATGTACCATAAACTGGTGTTACGAGAAGAAGATAGAGCCTTGCATCGTTTCCTGTGGCGTGACATGGATCTTCGCAAGGAACCAGAAGTTTATGAATTCCTCCGTTTCGTTTTTGGTGGCTGCTACTGTCCCTTCTGTGCACAGTTTACGTGGCAGAAACATGCTGAAATACACCAAGAAGCGTACCCACTAGCAGCAAATGCAGTCAAGAAGCACTGCTACATGGATGACCCCATGCCATCACTTGAATCCGTTGAGAAGGCCATGAAAACCCGACGAGAACTGACAGCTATAGGCGACAGAGCTGGGTTCCACGTGAGGAAATGGGTGTCAAATCATACAGAAGTGTTAGCCGACGTTCCCGAAGAAGATCGTGCTTCTGAAGTGGACCTGGAGAAGAATCAGTTGCCTGTAACGAAAACGCTGGGTGTGTTCTGGACTGCGTGTGATGACCAGTTTCTTTTTAAGTATTCGCCGCCTTCACCAGACTTCGAGTATACGAAGCGGAATGTCCTGAAGAAAACAGCAACCTTGTTCGATCCACTAGGTTTCTTATCCCCTTTTGTCGTTAAAGCAAAATTGCTGATGCAGCAGACGTGGTTACAAGCATTGGAATGGGACGAAGTTCTCCCTCCCGAGCAGAAAGAACAGTGGAAGAGCTGGTTTACCGAGCTACCTTTACTTGAAGAAATAAAAATTCCCCGTTGTCTGAAAGACGGAAGCAAGCACGTAACCACAGTCAGCTTTCACACATTTACAGACGCCTCCGAGAAAGCTCTATTCTGCGGCAGTGTATAGTCGGCAGGGGTATGAAGATGGGGTGGTCACTGTTCGCCTCATAGTATCCAAGACTCGCTTGGCGCCAGTAAAAGCTATCAGCATCCTAAGGCTTGAGCTCATGGGGGCTCTTATCGCTCACCGAGTCGGAGAGATTCACAAACAATCGAACCCCGAGCAATGGCGCTATGTCCCAGGCCATGAAAATCCAGCAGACCTTGGCACCAGGGGAATAAACGCACGCGAGTTAGCCGTGAGTGAAAAATGGTGGAACGGGCCAGAGTTTCTACGTCGCCCGGAAGCAGAATGGCCAATTTGTAAATTTGACAAACCGTCCGCAAAGCAATGAAGGAGCTAAAATCCGCGCCGAGACCGAACAATGAGGCTTCAACGAGTTTTAACGCCATTCATCTGGTAGCCGCTGAAAACGAAGCCGACTCGAGCAAGACTAAAGACGACGAGTGGCGTCTAGATCCCTCAAGATACTCCAAGTGGTATAGAACTAAGTTGAAAGGGGAGCCAGAGTTCGGACTGTCACTGGTGCGCGTTAGGAGCTGGGTGCAAAGATTCATCAACAATTCCCAGAGACCGCAGAATCAAAGAGAACTGGGGGAGCTTACTGCTGCGGAACTGCAAACGACAGAAGAGAGAATCATCAAGGAAGCACAAAGAAATGCATTCGAAGCTGAAATCCGTGCCTTGGAAAACAACCAGCCCCTGCCGTGAAGAAGTTCTCTTTTACCGTTGACGCCTGTTATGATCGAGGGAACTCTGCGTTCAAATACTAGGCTGCGATATTCGACCGATCTTCCAGCCGAGGTGAAGTTTCCAGTTATTTTGCCGAAGAAAAACCATGTCACAAAACTGATCGTCAAGTTTTACTATGAAAGTGAGGGACATCGTATGGGCGTTAACTACACCATAAACCACCTTCGAGAAAAGTTCTTGGTTATTTACGTTCGTCAGGAAATAAAACGGACAAACAAAGATTGCGGTGAGTGTGCCAGACACTTCAAGGTTCAGCCAGCCCAGCAGCAAATGGCTCCGTTGCCACAGATACGTCTTCAGATGACAACAAGACCCTTCACGAATTGCGCAGTGGACTTCGCCGGACCATACTTTACAGTGCAAGGGCGTGGAAGGACTCGGTGTAAACGTTACCTCTGCTTGTTTCTATGCCAGCAGACCCACTGTTGTCATCTGGAGATGGCTGCCTCACTAGAAACCGGAGCTTTCCTGAACGCTTTTGTGCGAATGGCAGCACGGAGAGGATGGCCGACAAAGTTGTTGAGTGACAATGGGACCAATTTCGTTGGAGCAGAGAAGGAGATCAAAGAATTAGTCAGTCAGTTAGACCACGATCAAATTCAACGTATGACGTCTAATCATGGTGTGGACTGGCATTTCAATCCTCCACTAGCTCCACATTTTGGTGGAGTTTTCGAAGGCATGATTAAGTCAGCCAAACGGGCCATCTCCTGCGTCCTTAAAGGAGCCGATATCAACGATGAAGAGTTGCAAACAACGTTTGTTGGGGTTGAAAGTCTAATGAATCACCGCCGTGAGCGAGGACCCCAATGACGAGCCAGTGCTTACACCGAATCATTTCCTTATTGGCCATCGAAGATCGGTCGAGACGAAAGCAGATCGTGTAAGTTTGGATCGTGTTCAATTTAAGAAAGAGTTGGACGTGAATTATTCGTTTGTTGGATTGGAAAATCGTGCCGTGCCGTCATCAACACTAGGGTTTACAAGGGTATACTGGAGTATTTAAAATCTGAATACACTATAATAGGGGATACATGAGGTACCTACACTCGTCAGGCGTCTACCGCTGACCAAAATGCCAGAGGACTCTGAGTACGAGATTGCGTCCTTCGAATCTTTCCAAGGTTGTTGTCTCTTGCACCTCAGTCACGTGATTTACGTCGCGTGATGAGATCCGTTCGATTATGGCGCAGACCGATGATCAAAATCGGTTTGCGCTGCAATTTTCCGGGAATTTACATCAAATATGACTCCTCTTCGCCCTGTGAGCGACGAGTCTCAGCCAACGGAAAAAGAGGGGATTGGTAGGTTCTATCTCAGTGATGGGCAATGTCATACGAAGTGCAGCTAGCGGAGAAACAGCCACAGAAGCCAGAAGGAACGAAGTAAAAAATGAAAGAGGAGTCTGCCGGATCCAGAGACATGCAGGAGATCGTCAAGGGAAAAACACTGTTGGTTGTGGAACTTTGGTCAAACTCGCAGAAGACCAGATCCCAACACAGTGGAGTGACACACGAAGAAGCTTCAAGTACGCGATCTTGACCGCTGAACACGTCTTTCAAAGGGATTTCGATGTCAAGAACTATTCCCTAGACTTCAGAAAATCAGAGACAAAGTTTAAAACATTTGAGCTCAAGCGTGCTGTCTGGGGCCCGATCATTCAAGATCCTCCTTCCGGGCTAACAATGATTCCACTCGATTCACATGCTTCCGTGTTCCGCCACGGTTTGTTTAAAAAATGCAGATGCAGCGTTTTAAGGTACGGCGCATTTCATGTTGACTCTGATAATGATTACTCTAAAGGAGTTTGCTGCCATATGGTGGCTGATCATGAAGACCCAAGTA
>NW_028145459.1:3865000-3910000 GCF_977016875.1 Pavona decussata
GTCTCAAAAATATATATATATTAATGGAGTCTTGAATTCTTGCAATTTAAAGTTAGCGTCTCAAAAGGTTGTAGCCTATTTCTGTGAGTCATGGGATGGTCAACGAGCACAAGTATGAGAAGGCAACCTTCTTTTTGGTATTATCGACTTAAATTGTCCAGCACTCAGAAGCTCTCAGAGTCCTGGGCTCCAATTTTTTTAGGTAAAATCTCTGGCTCAAAAGTTATGGATCGAAACAAATAAAGAACTCTTGCTCTCAGATTTTAAAACAACGGTCTCGCAGTCTTGGAAAGTCTTGGATTTACCATTCTATACCCATCACAGACTATTGGTGCAGAAGATTTGCTGAAATAAAAAAGCAGTAGAAAAGCTAGCCTGCGTAGCTGGCGGTTTTGGTGGGTAGTAAAGCCGGGTCAAAACGAGTGGTGCAGCTGCGGGTAAAATGGGGGAGAACCAAACGCGGCAAAGCCGCGTCAACGAGCGGCTTTGCCGCGAGGTTTCTTGTTGCCCTCGCCCCATCGCCCTCGCCCCATTTCCCCGCGGCTTCGCCACTCGTTTTGGCTCTCGTGCCCGGCTTTCCGGTGAGCCACCCATAAAAACCACCAGCTACGCAGGCTATAGAAAAGCACTATTGTTTCAACAATGATGTGATATTACAAGCAGCAATTGTAAAGCATCCTACCACCTGCTGTATGGTACTGGCAACAATCTGGTCAGCTCACTGCCTGGCCATGGTTCTGACAAGCCGTTCACTGTCAAGACTGTAAATGGTTTGGACCCAGGAGGCATGTCATAAGTACGTATACGTAAATTGTGATCATCTGGGTGAGTGTAGTCCGGAGAAGGACTGTTTGGGGTGACTTTGACTGACGTTTCGACAACCTGACAGTTGAAGTGATCTTCAGAGTCAGGCGAATTGTGGAATGGCAGCAGATGATAAATATGTCTCTGGTTATACCCGGTTGGTCAACAAAGCCAAGATGTTATTGGTCGTTTGTCTGTAAGTTTTGATGTTATTGGCTGTGATAAGACTGTAAAAAGTGATATAGCAAGTAGTCTCTCCTCTCTTTTGCTCCATGATACTGGTTTGTATTCTCATCATTATCATTGTTACTAGTAATAATCAAAGATTAGGGAGTGTGTTCGATAATCTCAATCCCAGGCTCTCTCTCCTTTGTGATGTCATCTGCCCCTGCAAAAAAGTCTGTGGGGGATGTTAGATAGGTTTCTCAAGATCCATCCATCCATTAATTTTAAGTAAGTAAGTGAGTGAGTGAGTGACCGGCCGGCTGGCCGGCTGGGCCGATCGACCGACCGACCGACATTTCAATTAGATAACTTGATAAAAACTTTAAAGCTAAAAAGCTTGTAAGGTCGAGTATAAAAAGCAACAATACAATATGATAAAAAGTAGACATGAAAAATAAAAAGTAAAAATTTCCAGCAATCAACATTGTCCCATACAATCTCATCTCAAGTTACACATGTCCTTGACGAAATTAAATATCCAAGAATCTGAGTGGCTTTGACTAAAAAAAGACCACCGCACTTTAATCCTTTGGTTTGCAGCTGCTGAGGTTCATACTGGTGAGTTCATTTTACCTACAAACTCATAGCCTCCATCATTTCTAAAATAAGGGTGCATTGCAGCAACCAAAGCATTCTCACTACTGCATCAATCAGACCATACAATCATTGGACAACCTCACATTCTTGACAACATCTAGGTATTGCTGTTGCATCTGTCAGCTTCCAACCACAAGTATTCTTCTGGCCTGTATCCACAGACGCATCTGTGAATTGGAGAACCGTATAGTTTTAACTTATCATTTCCTAAGAGGTGAAGAATATACCACTCACATGAACAACTGTAGAAAGCTGTGTAGCTCCTTATAAAACCATGTTTATCGATTTAACTCAAACAAGTGTCCTCAAACCTATTGTATTCATTGTCCGGAGGGTGGTATAATTTAAAGGCAAATTGCTTAATTATAGAAAATAATTAAAACTGAGTTGGTTTATGTAATGTGATTGCACTTTGGAGTACAAATGCAAATGTATTATATTAAGGGCCTTACTGGATCACATGCATGTATACATCTGTTTTAGTGCCAATGGAGCTAGTTAAAGGCTTCTTAAGTTGTTCAAAGCCCAGTGCCATATATTATATACCTATTACTAAGCACCATTCCTCTTTCCAAGTTCAGTTCCAGGTATTGCATCTCCACCTCCCCCCCCCCCCCCCCCCCCTTATCCTGCGCTGCATTGGAGAGACACTGATAAGTGCATTAGAAAAACCGGAGTCAAATAGTGATAATTGTAATAGAAAGAAAACTTCCTTACTGACCAATAACAATTTAATTCAATCAACATATATAAGCTTAATAATTATTACACTATGTCCACCATCATTATGGTTTGGTCCTGCAGAGACGTAGGCCCTTCTCCTAATCGTCTTGAACTTCTTTCCTTGACTCCCTCAGGATCAATCTCCTTCATGATATTGCATGGCCACCAGGCTTCACAGGACATTTACATGGTGTTTAGTTGGAGAGAATGCCAAATGTAGGGATATCCAGCCAGTGAACCTGCTCCTTGAATCTTCAGCTTTTTCAGCTCCTGCGGGAAATCTTCACCTCTTTTTCTTTTTTAAATCCTAAACCTTCATAGTAGCTTTCTTTTGAGCATTCTCACGTGCACTCCAACACCAAGTTTTTTCATCTAACCAACAATGGGGTTGTAATTAAGGATATCCACAATGGGGTATTCTGTTATGAGTTTAATTTTCAATGTCCACTGAATTTGCCGCTTCATTTGAGGCCGGGCTAACATTAAGCTGCTGGCCACATTAATGGCAATTAACTTTGCAGTTGAAGCACATTCCGCACCACAGGAACAATATTCAAATGTTTTGCAATGGATGCAAAACATTTGAAAACTTATTCACAACGTAAAAAATAATATGACAGCTTAATTTGCGCTTAAAATCTTGTGAGAATGTCCCGGGAATAGTTGTACATGTACTGAGCCCCTCCTTCTCCTTGCAGTGTACACGCATATTTTGTTGTTGTAATTTTTGATTAGTTTCAATTTGCAGCAACCTTGTGGGCCACCATAATTTATTAGAGGCCAGATGTTTATTAGCAATAGGTGGTATACTCACTTAAATTTGAAATAAACAATTTTTTTGTGGTTTCTGCATTGATGAAAACTGCAGTCAACTCTCTTTATTGCAGACACCTTTTGGACCGCAAGTTAGTTTCCCTAATAGCGAGAGTCTGCATTAGCAGGAGGTTATTTCAGTCAAAAGTCTGTAATTTATTTTTTCCGGGGATTAAGCTGCTGTCCATATTAATTATCAACTGGAGGTATCTGTAATAGCGAGGTGTCTGGACAATCTGTAAATGGAAACCTGAAACCTTAAATTAAAATGAGAATTGAAATATATAGATTTTACTGTGACTAATAATAATAATAATAATAATAATAATAATAATAATAATAATAATAATACCATTATAACATTTTTATGGAGGAAAGTTTGACTTTGATGAAAATTTAATGCGCATTGTTAAGGATTTAAAGTCAGAACAGTAAAGTTTGATCTAGAGTCTGATTTGTAGTAGTAAGTCGAGTCTTGTTGCTTCTTTCGTGGTGTGTTAATTATGGAATATGACTGTGGCAGTCTGGGCTGAGTTGCTCAAAGCATGGTTAGGGCTAACCATTGGTTAAGAGGTATTAAAACCTATAGGTTGTCATGGTATTTAACCCGGGTTAGCGCTAACCATGCTTCGAGCAACTGGGCCCTGTTTGCTCATTTTTAACTCACGAATGCGTGCATGCGCAATGAACGAGTTATCTTGATGTGGACTGAATTTCATTTGCTCGCTCGCTCGATCAGCTGTAAACTTCATATCAATTTAATCGGAATTTAATCAAAATCGCAAATTATTCATGACTTATGTAAAGTGCATAAATTCACCATCAGCCGCCATTACGGGACAAAAAACAAGGAACCGATGTAAAATCACAGGTACCCCAAGCTCTATGAGAGATATAGACCGTGACCGTTGCGTGAGTGTTGTAATTTGAAAGTCATGGCGACCATTGCGTAATGGTGAAATTGTAAGGATTTGTATGGGAAAAAAAGGATTCCTACCTCAATTTAAAAATACCAACAAATTTTCAATAAAAATATCCCTACCTGAACTCTCTAGTCTGTTGTTATTTCTCCTATGTGGTTTTTGGAGCAATTTAGCACGATTCCAGTGAGTTTTAGTTGACCATACATTCAAATTATAACATTCACGCAAAGGTCATGGCCTATATCTCTCATAGAGCTTGGGGTACCTGTGATTCAACAGAGCAGAATAATGTAAACACTGAAAGTTTGCTAATGTATAGTGACGATCATCGCAAATGTTTGATGTATTTCTATATTATTATATTTTAAGATTATTGGTACTTTTTTACGCAAGTGATGACAGCTTTTAAAGCTTAGCCTTTTACTGTATTCTGCTCAATGATTGCAAGGCAGTTGAAGAATGGTGTACAAATCTTAGTAATTCCAATCCCAGTCAACAAAACTGTCTTTTTTGTTTAGGTGGTTAATTATTAACAAAATCAGCCCAGCCTCTTTACAAGGGTCATCTTCATTTAGTGGACACTTTTCTTTGTGTTGAAGGCGTGACCCCCCTAATGGAGGTTCCACTGTACTTGGGCTAACCATGCTTGCCAAAAAACAACAACAACAACAACAACAACAACAAAAAAAAGCATTTACTCAGTTTCTGATATTTGTCATAGGAATTTTTAACTTATTATAATATAATTAATGAAATGATGTATTATCCTACAAAGTGACATAGGCATACTCGGAAAAAAGAAATCCGACTGCCCTTATCAGGAGTTGAACCTTTAAGACCTTCCAATAACCTTCCACTGAGCTACAGGAGACTCAGACGTGGGAGCTAAGGCCATTAAACTAGGTTCACGGGAAAATATACCATCACGTTTAGTTCATATACCACATGTTTGACATTCAAATCCTTGCAGTATACAGGATATTTGCCCCATGAACCTAGTTTAATGGCCTTAGCTCCCACGAGTCTCCTGTAGCTCAGTGGTAGAGCATCCGAACTAGTAATCGGAAGGTCTTAGGTTCGACTCCTAATAGGAGCACTTGTATTTCTTTTTTACGAATATGCCTGAGTCACTTTCTAGAATAATACATCATTTTCATTCATTCACCAGGCTTGAAATAATATACCATCACATTTATTTCATATATAATATAATTAATGTGTTTTATTTTTGTTTGTTTTTTTGTTTTCAGAGATGATTACTCCAGGCCCTGGAAGAACTGGTGAGTCATTTCATTCCGAATGTGTTGGCAGTAAAAATTCAAATGACAAATGATATGTCGACAGGAGCCATAATCAGGGATGGAGACCGTAAGCGTGGGGTCCACGTGTCCCCATGTGTTGTAGCAAAAAATCTATTTTTAGAAAAAATGTGCCACCCTTCACGTCATAAACCCGCGCGGATACACGCAAATTTGCGTGGGGCTACTAACTTATATGGAAAATGGAAGAGAAAGTCCAGTTCGGCTTCGACAAAATTACATCATTCTTAAAGACTTTGAATGTGAAAAGAACATTTTATTACCCTGTATACATGTTTAAGTTCCTCCGTCTAACCTTACTAAACTACAGCTGTAAACTAAAGCATTGGGCACAACTTCGGGAAATTCTCCTGACTGGGTTGAAAACATTAAATATAAAATGTTCTCCACGATGCTGATATATATAAACTTAAATTTTATTCGAGAAGTCAGTTTCAACCATTTATGTAAATCCTTGAGGAGACAAATTAAGGCCATCGACGGCTGTTGGCTTACGCTATCAAGAAGTATTTATACACGTAAGACTTGATATTAATGTTCTTTTGTTCATAGTTGTTGATTTCTATGATCCAAGGGACAAGAAAGCTGTAAACACGTTCCTATAAAAGCTTATCTGTTTTCAAACTCTTTCCTTTTTTCAAGTTTGCATTATAAATGTCCTCAACATCAAACTAGCAACTTTAACATCAAAATAAGCTAATAATTCGCAATATCCTCTGGCAGAACTTTTAAAGAATTGAAGAAGTGAAACAAAACTACTAGCAGACAAACGACAAGTTTTCATGGATTTTTTACCTTATTTTGAATTATCCATCCTCTCTTGCTAAAACCCAGAAACCAATCCAAATGTTTCAACTCGATGCTGGTCACAGTCAAAATCATACTCCACTGTTTTATATCCCGGCATCAGTAATAGGCTTTGTTTTATAGCCAAGTAACCGGTTGCGATTTTACAAATGTGAGAAGGTATAATTTTTAGCGTATTTTTTTTCCTGGTTGGAAAGTCTATCCAAGTAGCTAGTTGTTGTTTTGCTTCTTCCTTTGCATGGCCACGGAACTTGATTCCAAACAGCAAAAAGCTCTTTTTCCAGTTCAACATGGGCAAGAAAACAGTGAAAGCTGACATAGTTCAATAAACTGCGTAACAACTTTCCACAACTGTTTAGACTTTCTCTAACAATAAATAACTGAACTTTAGACAATTTTCGGGTACTATTTGAATCATATCGTACCGGCAAAAGTGACACGGAAAGAAGCTGAGAAAAAATTCACAAAAGTTGCATGAGTAAAAAATTCGTAAAGTGTAAGATTTTTTTCATTCATTCAACTGTAGCAACGCACGCCGCCGTGCCGCGCCACCGTTTTGGCGCCTTTTTTTACTTCGGCTGTGAGTCATGTGATTAATATGCCTGCTTATTCCAAATTTCCCTGTCTTTCAATTTTTACCTTTTCGTCGTGATAGTCTAATTCCTGAAATGTGGGCACCGAGCATATATTCCCTGGCACTGAATTTTAAAATTTGGACGCCTTTTTGAACGGGTACGAAAAATGTCAATTTTTTCCACGTGCAATCCTGGCCATTTACACGCGTGTGCGCACGGGCGTAAGGGTAGCCCCCCCTCCCCACTGAAGCCCTAAATATAGCATTGATACCAGAGCCTTCGGAGGCTCTTCGCTGTTGCTGACATGGTTCTTCTGGCTGCCCCTGAGATTTCTAGACATCTCCCGATTTTTGTACTCCGGGGGTTGGCAGGTATGCACTGAGGTCAAGAGTAAGTTAGAATAACGTCAATAGGAACTAAAATAAGTCATCTCGTCTTGGCCAAGCCTTCAAAGCGCCGTAAATTCCATATTAAAAGGCTGCAAAACTTAGTTTAAAAACCTTGCAATTTAAAATTGAACTATAAAAGTAAACACTTATAGAGAGCGATGTTTCGACCGCTTAACGGTTATTTTCAATAATATTAGAATTACGTATGTATGTGATCCACATTTATAATTAAGTTTTTATTCCCTTATTTCTCATTGTTTCTATGTTAATGTTTTAGCGGTCTCATGCACTTTGGCAACTTAGTTATTCAAAGATATTTACAAATGTATATATGGACATGCTATTCAGAGTTGAACATTGAACTAGAATATGAGCGTTGGACTGAGTCGGAACGTCGTTCGCTTTTAGCATTTATTTTTGAATTTAAGTCTTTCTCACCTGTGGCCAAGAAATTATTGATTCGCATTTTACAGCTAGTGTGCAATTTACCTTTAGTCTACAGTCTGCATTTCACCCTCAGTCTGCGTTTTACACTATCCGAAAGATAATTATAACGTTATTTATACCTATTCTTCTTGAAATGTGTAACGTTCATGATATACGTTAAAAGCGATAGTTTGAATCTACAGTATAAACCACATTTAAATGTAGAAGCGCCGGAAACGGTAACTCAAACTTAACTAAAATTATTTCAGATGGACCACCTCATGAAACACAGCCAACCAGTGTGAACACAGCTATTGGAGAAAACCAAGGAGGAGCACCTTCTGAAACACAGCCAACCAGTGTGAACACAGCTATTGGAGAAAATCAAGGAGGAGCACCTTCTGAAACACAGCCAACCAATGTGAACACAGCTATTGGGAAAAACCAAGGAGGAGCACCTTCTGAAACACAGCCAACCAATGTGAACACAGCTATTGGAGAAAACCAAGGAGGAGCGCCTTCTGAAACACAGCCGACCAACGTGAACACAGCTATTGGAGAAAACCAAGGAGGAGCACTTCATGAAACACAGCCAACCAGTGTGAACACAGCTATTGGAGAAAATCAAGGAGGAGCACCTTCTGAAACACAGCCAACCAGTGTGAACACAGCTATTGGAGAAAATCAAGGAGGAGCACCTTCTGAAACACAGCCAACCAGTGTGAACACAGCTATTGGGAAAAACCAAGGAGGAGCACCTTCTGAAACACAGCCAACCAATGTGAACACAGCTATTGGAGAAAACCAAGGAGGAGCGCCTTCTGAAACACAGCCGACCAACGTGAACACAGCTATTGGAGAAAACCAAGGAGGAGCACTTCATGAAACACAGCCAACCAGTGTGAACACAGCTATTGGAGAAAATCAAGGAGGAGCACCTTCTGAAACACAGCCAACCAGTGTGAACACAGCTATTGGAGAAAATCAAGGAGGAGCACCTTCTGAAACACAGCCAACCAGTGTTAACACAGCTATTGGAGAAAATCAAGGAGGAGCACCTTCTGAAACACAGCCAACCAATGTGAACACAGGTATTGGAGAAAACCAAGGAGGAGCACCTTCTGAAACACAGCCAACCAATGTGAACACAGCTATTGGAGAAAACCAAGGAGGAGCACCTCATGAAACACAGCCAACCAGTGTGAACACAGCTATTGGAGAAAATCAAGGAGGAGCACCTTCTGAAACACAGCCAACCAGTGTGAACACAGCTATTGGAGAAAATCAAGGAGGAGCACCTTCTGAAACACAGCCAACCAGTGTGAACACAGCTATTGGAGAAAACCAAGGAGGAGCACCTCATGAAACACAGCCAACCAATGCGAACACAGCTATTGGAGAAAATCAAGGAGGAGCACCTTCTGAAACACAGCCAACCAGTGTTAACACAGCTATTGGAGAAAATCAAGGAGGAGCACCTTCTGAAACACAGCCAACCAGTGTGAGCACAGCTATTGGAGAAAACCAAGGAGGAGCACCTTCTGAAACACAGCCAACCAGTGTTAACACAGCTATTGGAGAAAATCAAGGAGGAGCACCTTCTGAAACACAGCCAACCAGTGTGAGCACAGCTATTGGAGAAAACCAAGGAGGAGCACCTTCTGAAACACAGCCAACCAGTGTGAACACAGCTATTGGAGAAAACCAAGGAGGAGCACCTTCTGAAACACAGCCAACCAGTGTTAACACAGCTATTGGAGAAAATCAAGGAGGAGCACCTCATGAAACACAGCCAACCAGTGTGAACACAGCTATTGGAGAAAACCAAGGAGGAGCACCTTCTGAAACACAGCCAACCAGTGTTAACACAGCTATTGGAGAAAACCAAGGAGGAGCACTGCCTGTACAAGCACCAGGAGTAAACCAAAGACCAGGTATCATTTTTATACTTTTTAACTCGTGAATGCGCGTAGCGCAATGAACGAGTTATAGCGATAGTTGACTGTCGACTTGGTTGGTTAGTTGGTCGGTCGGTCGGTCGGTCGGTCGGTTTTGTCGTTAACTTTCGGGCGTGCGCAGTGAATGAGTTCTAAATTCAATTAGTGGAAAAAAACACGCGAACATTTGTTGCTCACGGCGCATCAGGAAATTCTTATTCAATATGTAGAGAATAATTTGACGATCATTTAGTGCAAGAATGGAGATTTTTCGTTCAATCTGAGCAAAGTTACAAGTTTTTTCAGTTTTTCAGAAAGTCCGGGGTCGTAAACTCAATTAGTGAAAAAAAAAAACGTGAAAATTTTTTTCACGACGCGTCAGAATTCTCTCATTCATTCTGTAGAGAATAATTTGACAATCATTTTAGTGTAAGAATGGAGATTTTTCGTTGAATCTGAGCAAAGTTATAGGATTTTTTCGTTTTTTCTACGAAGTGCGGTATCTTCTAAGAATTAAAAATAATTTAATTTAGAAATAATTTAATTAAAAATAATTTAATTTGTCAGTTTTCACGCGAAAGCGGAACGTGCCATGTCACGCATCATTGACGTCGTAAAGAAAATTATGCAAATTTCTGGTGAAATGAACACTTTAAGATCTTGTCAGCTTTCATAGAGGTTTCAAAGGGAAAAAATGTTTCCTTTTCGAAATTTACAACTGGTAATGTATGGGAAAGCAAAAGGACGCGGTCGATAAATAATTCTTATTTAGCAAGAGCTTGTCATAGTTCATTATTTTTACTTGAGGATTGCGTGGACTGAATTCCAAAGGAAAAATATCACGCATTTATGTCGGGCATGAAATGTAATGCGATACTTTGTTGAACAGATTTTCCTTTGTGAGATCGGCTTGCCCTACAGTAATTTTGTAATTTTTATTCCCAAAAAAACTTCACTTCCCCATCGGGCAAGTGATGGTTAGAATCCACTAGCCCGATCGCAAAATCCAGTAGCCCCGGACTATCGGGGACACGAATTTGCATGACGTACTGTAGCTGCACATGGCGTGCTTCTATGAACTTTGAATAAAAAACCACGTGATTTTTTTTAATCGGCGCATCAGAATAATAGGCTTATTCAATCTGTACAGAATAATTTGGCAATCATTTTTATAGTACAAGAATGGTTTATTTTTTGTTACATAATCGGGCAAAGATATAATTTCTTTTAGCTTTCAAGGAAGTTTCCGTAGCCGTCTAAATTTCAATTACTATGTGTCATCTGCATTCACGAGTTGGCTCACAGGAGCCTTTGATCATTTTCCTTTTGAAGCCCGAAGTATTTCCAACTTGCCTGTACATACTCTCCTATCAACCCAGCACCATTTTAACAAACTTCTTTTAAATTGCCCAAATCCTTAGAAACGTATTGTGCCTAAGAAAGAAGTAAACTATAATCTGACTTGCACTCTGATCCAGACAGAGTTGGCTGGAAATCAATCATTAAAGAATTTTGCCGATGTTGATCATGTAGGAGGGTATTTTCTGCCGCTTCTTCCCACATTCTTCCTTTGGCAAATAGATTTAGGTTAAACAATCTTATCTCACAGATCAACATGTTAACAAAATACTTTTATTACTAATTAAAAAAAGAAAATTTGGTTTTGTCAACTAAGATGAGAACTAAAGGCAGCTTGGCCACTGTAAAGAGATTTGAGAGCTGACATTTTGGGTTTTAGCCCATCATAAGGGCTGACCAAGGGCTAATGCTCTAAATGTCAGTTCTCGAATCATCTCTATTCATGCCTTGATACCAGGAGCTATAATCAGGGATTATGGCTCCTGCTTGATACCCTGTACATTCTTGTTTCATATCTAACCGTACGACCTATCTTATCGACAGACTGAGTTACAACTAGATAGAAAACACTTTAAAAAACCTAATGGCCTCAAGGTTGTCGTAACAATTTTCTCAAAGTTTCCTGTGATTTTTAACTACTATGTATTATTTCGAGAACGTAGAAAAACGTGATACACAGAATATAATATATATTTACCCAAGTCTAAAAGCGGAGCTCCACAATTCCTTTTTAATAACATTTATATACATGCAAGTCTGCTTGTGGTGTGAACGTAATAACCTTACAAATTTCTTGTCCTTTCTGAAGTGACATATATTTATAGTGCTCATGAAGCAAACTGTTTTATTGCAAACTGTTTACGCGTCGGCGGAAAATGTTTTCAGAAACAGCTATTCTTGTGGATCGTGCGATATCACAGTGCTGAATTTCCACGACCTTTGAGACAATAAAATACTCGCAGTGGCCGTTTAATCATCAATTTTCATAATTATAATAATTTTTCACAATTTTTAGTTAAGGGCTTTAGTACGACCTTTCAGCGTAACTTAGCCATACAATAATTCTAGAGCAAGGACAAGCAACTTCTTCTGATTTACGGCAACAAATTGCTTCTATAAGAATAGGGCTAAAGGATAGAAAAAACAGCACTCCTTTGGTCTGGAATGGTTAATTGTTCTACTTATGGATTAAAGTATACTTGCTGCGAAATAAGAATGCCCAAAAAACAAACTTGAACGATTGCGCTGAAATTTGATTGTCGCGTTACATGGGCGAATTTTATCTGCTTTGGAGTACATCTATATCTGTTTATTGGCATAAGATTGCTTTAATAGTTGGAAAATACAGAGAAAGACAAACGAAAAGCTATCCCAAAATGAAAAAAATCACGGTATTCAGATAAGCCTCTGTTTACGCCTGAAAAGCGAACGCGTACAAGCAATACGTGTAAAGAAAGCTAAGCGTAATTTTCTCCCGGTGAACTCTCGGATTTCCATTGTTTAAACTGTCAAATTCTTCTTTCGAGTAACCGTTTCGCAAAGGTTTGTTTTCCTTTAACTCATATTACAGACTATCTAAGATCCAAAGACGACTGAATACATTTCAAAATGGATCGACAAACGATGGAACTCCATTTGCTAACCTGTATTGTGATCCGCTCAAAATAATATCTGCCTAGTGATTGGCTAATAAATCGAGCTAACGCTATTTTACTTGAGTAATGAGCTCAGTAACACCGCTAACGACGAGTCAGTGACACATTTGCATAGGAATCGATCTTACCCTTTTTACTTTTTATTTTTAGATAGCTATATTTGTAAGTTCTTTTTTTGTATTTTTACCGGTTAAATTTGTGCAGGGCTTCACTGAAAACCACATTTTGTGACGTGGGCTCCCTGTTGAAATATCTTATTTATTATAATCCTCACAACAACTTGTTCCTATGCTTTGCATATCCACGATCGAGTTAAAAATGAGACTGTACTAACAGAGCACATGTTTGAAAAGGAGACTGTATGCATGCTCTCATTCATTCATAAAGTGGAACTGAGGTCAGCCCTTGAAAAAAAAAGTAAGAGGGGATCGGAGCCATTTAGCAGTTCTCAACCGACAAATTGCTGGTAGAACACTGAAGCAGACTCATCCCAAAACCAGCTACCAAATTAGAATAGAGTTTATCTATGCTGAATGCAATAATTGGATCATTAAGTGGCTGTCATTTGCTTGACACGCCTCTTCTAGTAATACCCGTTGTTTTTATTTTTGTGGTTTCAGCTTCATAGAAGCTAACACCTACTTTGTCACCATGTAGTGTAAGTAGGTGAGTGAGTGAGTGAGTGAGTGAGTGAGTGAAGTGAGGGTAACAATAGAATACCGAACTTGACCCGATTTTGACCCGAAGTGATATCTTCTAGTGACCCTAATTTTTTAAATTGCCGAATGCTAAGATATGGTGGCGAATTTGATTGATTAAGTTCAGTTATATGGGTATTTAACTCATCATCTAGAAATCACAGCTTATAATGTATCCGAAGAAAACATTAAATACTCCAGAACTAAACTCCTGGTCCTGTAACAGTTCATCGGGATGTAAGAGTGAGTGAGTGAGTGAGTGAGTGAGTGAGTGAGTGAGTGAGTGAGTGAGTGAGTGAGTGAGTGAGTGAGTGAGTGTAACAATAGAATGCCAAACTTCACCTAATTTTGACCGTAAAATTTGTTTCGGAGTATCTTCGTAGTTCGAAATTCGCACTCGAAAAAAAGCGCCATTTCATTAGCCATGCACACGCAGTCTTACACTGACTAAATTTTTGCAAAGATTTTGTGTTGTTTTGCACTGCTAACATGACAGATCTCTCTAGCAATATGACAAATAATCCCCTCTGGAAACAAATCCTCTTTTGAGACACAACTAGTGACTCCCTTTTCGGCGCTGGTAACAGTCACATATTTATCGACGTCTGCAAAAATTCCCTTTCGTTCTCTTATAATCACTTTTTTCACGGTCACTCGAACACAGGAAATAACTTTTCATTATAGTAGCTGAAACTACGTACATACACTCCTTCGAGTGTCTATTTTGTTGTTTTTGTTTTTCTTTTATGAATGAAAACACCCATGAGTCAAAATAATATCATTTTCAAAAAACTGTTGTGAATTTTCCCACAGGTGATTCAGGGGCAAGCAATAAAAGAAAACCATCCTCTCTTGGCCTTCCTAAGAAGATTCCTAATTTCATTGGAAGGGTTGAAGTCTGTGAGGAAATATTAAGTTTGTTGACTGCTGAAGGTGATGGTAACACTTGCCTCATAACTCTGGTTGCTCCACCTGGTTTTGGTAAAACAGCAGTTGCCATTAATATGGGCTACATTATGTTAGAAAAGGGAAAAGATGTGATTTATGTCTCCCTTAGAACAGTGGCATCAGTGACCCTTGCAGCTAAGAATATGCTAGAGGCAATTGGCATTCCTGTAGGGGATACTCCTGTCTCACAATTGAAAAAATTGCTGACATCACTTCAACGGGACATGGTACTAATTTTGGATAATGCTGAAGACCTGCAAACAGGGGAGGAGGAAGAATTTAACAATTTTCTGGAGGAAATTGGTCAACATGCAAGAAATCTTGTTACACTCATTACAACCAGGATTCCATTGTCAAAGCTGGATTTCCCTTTCGTAGCCGATCACATTGCACTAAAACCCTTAGACGAGGCAGAGTCATTTGCCTTTCTCAAGAGTCAAGCCCCTGATATTCCAGACCAACAAGCCAGGAGATTTGCATGGCCAAGGGCCTGTGGTGGTATCCCCTTGTTACTCAAATTGAGCAAAACAGTTGATCCAACGGACCTTCACAGAAAGCTCCAAAACTGTCCACATAGTTTTCTCAAGGGAAAGGATCCAAAAGTTGAGGAACTTTTTCTTCTTATTAAAGTGTTCGACAACCATTTGCAGCCAGAAGTGAAGGAGACTCTTACCTATCTGGCTGCCTTTCCAAAAAAATTCACCAGAAAAGAAGCGAAGGATGTCCTGTTTCCCAGTGAGGATTGTTTGGAGTTTCAGATCTTAATTAACAATCTTGAATCCCATTCACTTGTTCAACGAGATGGAGACAATAATGCAGAGGCACAGTACAGCCTGCACCCTTTAATTCAAGCTTTTTGCAAGGCATGCAGTGACAATGCATGCAAAGGATACAACACAGCAATGAGACTATTTTCCTGGCATTATCTGTCACTTCTGCAACAACTGAATGATGATTTTATCACCACAAACTGTAAGCCTGCCATAGACGAGTATCACAGGAATGAAGTGAACATCTGCCATGCCCTTGCAGCATCAACAGAAGATGAAGATTTGAAACGTAGTGGACTCGAAGTTTCAACAGAGACTGTGAGTTTCCTTGCTGAAGTCATGAACAGGGATGAATTCATGTCCACGTATAGCAAGTTTCAAGAGGTTGCAACAAAACTGCCGGACAAAACTTTGTACGGCGAGTGTCTTGTGTCCATTGGATTTCAACAGGTTTGTTACCATGGCTACAAAGATGCTTTCCGTACAGGTGCTAAAAGGTACCTTCAAGAGGCACATGATCTTCTGAATCAACTACAGAGAGACAATACAGAATGTTTGGGACTTTGCAAATGCAAGCTGGGCCTTTGCACTGTTGCTTCTGGAAATACCAAGGAGGGCATCTCACTCATTGCACAAGGCATTGGTATACGTAAGGAAAGATTGGTGCGCGCTGAAGGCTCAGGGAAAATGGAACGTGTGCTGGTAGCTGGTGGATTTTGCGACCTTGGAAGTAAGTACATCATTTACAAATGAAGGGCTGAGAGCTTAGCCATTATATGTTGAATTTCAGGCCAATTTTTTTTTTCTCAAAAGTGTCTGAAGTTTGTATGTGGCATTCGATTTAGTCAGAGAATATTCCTGTGTGTTCTTCCCCCCCCCCCCCCCCCGGTTTACGCGTAATTAATAAAAAAAAAAAAATAATAAATAAATAAAAAAAAAAACGAGGCCAAACAACCGAGTCAGCGAAATTCAACATATAAGGCGGTTATGTTCTCTGCCCTTCAAATATTATTTTTATAATTATCATTTATTTCTTTTCAACAATGGATTAAGCAGAGACCTATTTCTAATTAATTTTTGCCTTTCACATGTACATTTTCGGATCACCACCTCTGCAATATTTCAATTCGCTTCCTTTGTATTTAAACTAAGTCTGATGATAACAGAGATTTTGCAAAACTGTTTCTTGTTTAGTTTCCTCTTTTTTATATTTATTTATTTTGTTTTCCTTGGAGACAAATGCAAATACTCGATGTCTCCCTTATCCTTATCCTTGTACTGCTATATTCCATACATTTTTAGCCCCGCACTGCGTAGTTTTTACCCTCTAAAAGATATTTGATCTGCTGTTAGTACCTCGGAGCTTTTATCCTTACCAAGTTGCATACCGTGATCGATTTAATTTAAGTTTCCGCACTTTTTGATCAGGGGCCCTGATCACGAGAAAACATTGCGATAAATTGTTGTTTTTCGGTTGTGCTTTTAAAATTTCCTTTGAAAAATCATGACCGTGTTAAAATGGAACCTTCCAGAGGGTCTGGCGCTAGTTTAAACTTTGACCCGTCGCCAGTTTCTGTGTGATGCAAGGAAACAATAATGGCGCAAATAGAATCTTTCTTCGCCCTTGAAATCCCTTCCTTCCGACTAGCTGCCCCTGGGTCTCTGAGGATGGCTTTGACCAAGAAAGTCGGCCGTCGATAGTAAGACCTAACGAATTCGTATGATCGTATGATTCGTTGGCTTTCCAAATTGATGGTGATTGTCTGTGCACGCCATTTCTACATTTATTATTATTATTATTATTATTATTATTTATTTTTTTTTCATTTTGTGCACAACAACGGTGAGTTCTTTCATGTTCTTTGGAGTTCAACTTTTTAACCCGGGTTGTTTGTGCCAAAAGTACTTAGAAATAAAGTTCTGCAGCTATAAAGGAAATTCCTAAAGGTGAATTTTCATGTCTTACAAGAAACAGCAAAAGATAATTTGTGTCAAAGGCTAAAATCGATCAAAAGATTATTTGTGTCAAAGGCTAAAACCTTGGATCGGATTTGTTTGGTTGAAAAACTGAGATCAGTCCTTGCAACCAAGTGCTTTCACCTCGGTACTTCTCCTTCCAACGAACGATATCCGAGCATAATAATTTCCCCTTTTGATGGAAGGAAGGAGCTGGTCAAATTCAGTGGAAGAAATTACCCTGCAAATTCCTTCTTTGGATCTACCGTTTGCTATTTTTATCGATTTGTATTTGTGTGATTTTCAAGCGGTAGAAAGCTTTTAAGTTCAAGTGAATTAACTGATGCCTTCATTAACTAATCAGTGAATTAACTAATCGTTGTTAGTTTTGCTCCTGAATTAAACTTGTATTTTCATGTGTATAACAAGGAACACTTTTCTCGTCAGTTTTGTTTGTTTTGTACGCTACGACATAATGAAATAATTTGTTTATTTGCTTTGCTTACGGGTAAGTGTTTTTACTCCGGGGCTGACTACGAAGTGCCATGATGGTTTTAAGAGACTTTTGCTTTCTATGTTATAAAACTGTTATCGCAATGATTTCTCGTTGAATTAAGGATTAATTTTCTCTTGTTTTTCAAAGTTTTTCGCGAATTGCCCTCGTCGCTGCTGTATTTATGGCATCACACCAAATACTTTTCCGAGTATGCCTGTGTCACTTTCTAGAATAATACATCATTATCATTCTCAACTCACAATATTATTTTTAATTGGTTAAATTGAAAAGACAAAATAAACATATATAACACATACAGCACCCAATGTTTTTAGGAAGCGGCACCAGGCACTTTCATCCCCTGAAAAGTATTTGAAGGACATCACCCCTCTCAGTGGCATGAAAGAAGTTCCCCATCCCACCGTCTCTGGATTTTTAAATGAGTGTATTTGCCTCAACTTCACTAAGGATGAACTTTTTCCTGCAGTAATTATTTTTTGAGCATGTGTCGGCAACTGGTTTAAACAACGGCTGATTTGCTTGGTAAGGTTTTTTATAGGCTGTACATTTTCAGCCATTTATCTAATCTGAAACTATCAAATCTAACATGCTAACTATCAGTTAAATTCTCTGTTATTTTCTCAGTGGCCATGTTTACCAGTGGCCAATACAGAGTAGCTGTCAACATCTGGGAGAATATCTGCTTAGCCAGTTACCGCGAGCTGTTGGGCACACACCCGTTTACTGCTTCACTACTGGACTACATTGGAAATGGTTATGGGAAGCTGGGTTATCTTATTCGAGCTGTTGGGTTCAAGAGAGATTCTCTTAAAATGAGACGTTTTCTGTTTGGTAATTTGCTTATGTACTCATTATATTATTTAATTTAAGCGCTCTATGATAAATTATCACAGTTTCCCACGAGAGCTATCCAAACACCTCACAGTAACAGTAACAGCTTGCAACCCACAACAAGGACTTAAAAATAAAATAAAATGATACAAGGTTATATCAAAAGATGTCTGTTACTTAATATTTCATGTTAATTAATGTGCTGCAGAGATTGAATATAGGTAAAAACAGGGCTGGCTACTTTTATATGAAAGATCCCAGCTTGAAGCATAGGAAACCTGTGGCTGTTCACATGGGGTTTGTGAAGCATAGACGATTTGTAGTATTTTTAAAATTATAGAAACTGTGAAGGTGTAATTCACAATCTTTCTTTATTTTATTTCTCAGGAGAAAATCACCAGGACACGGCCAGAGCTTATTACGGTTTGGGCTGTGCTCTTGGGGCTCTGGGATTGACTGATGAAGCCCTGGAGAATTTGAAGAAAGCTCGCAGCATTCAAATTCGTATTATTGCCTCTTCATATGATGTTGAGAAAACTGACGAAGAAATCGTTTCTCTGGGAGGTGAGGACAGGATCTCCTTTTTCAATGCTACAAGAGATGCCTTAAAAGAAATGATTGGGAATGACTGATACTTTCGAGGTCAAATTGTCAAACTGTAAATTGAAATGCCACTCTCGATGACCTTTGTTCACAAGCAAATTTAGTGGTAAACAATAAACAGAATAGAGTGTCTGTATTGGGACTTTTGGCCTGTTAGTTTTCCCTTTGAAATTTGATGCTCTTAAACGCGGGAAGCGAAGAGCAGTGCCTTCGAATACAAAAGTATTTTGTGAGATTAGCGCAGTTTATGACTATCCGAGAAAAGCAGACCTTAGCAAGAGCTATTGGAATCCAATAAGAAAATCGGGGTCACTGGGCATCTTTTAAAGATAATTAATCAACGATAATAATCTAAAAAGCCGTAAAATGCCGTTTTTTGTTTTGTTTGTTTGTTTGTTTGTTTTTTGCAAGTTGAACCTTGATTATCTCTGAAAAATGTGTGGTTACCCTCAATTTTCTTTTTGGATTTCAATAACCCCTGGTAAATCTACTATCCCACATAGTTATCAACTGCGCAGAAGTATCCCTGTGTTAGTAGGCGCCAGCCATATGAAACCTGAGTTCCCGGATCATCCCGAGATGCGCAGAACATATGCGCAGTAGCAAAAGGAGGTGCCGTCCTTAAGAACATCAAATTTCCATGGAGAAACAGTCCTGATTCAGATTTGATTTGATTGAAATAGAATTAAAACTTTACAAATTACAAACTATATATCAAAATTGTAAGCTAGACCTTGTGCAATTTCCCAGTTATTCTTATACGATGTTTACACATTTCATCGGAAATATAGGTTGACTGATAATTTGGAAATATGGGTACTGCAAAAGAAACAAAAATACAAAAAAAAAAAAAAAACCCCGCCCAAAAACGATAAATAAAGAAATATAGTATTGTTGTAGCTTGACGTAGGTACAGTTGTAGCTTGACACTATTTTATACTAGATATTTTAACTGTGTACATTATAATTTAATCTACTTTATTTTGGCACTTTTACTATAATATTTAATAAAACAAAAAATATATAAAAGGCAACTTCTCTGAAATGTTTCACATTGAATGGTACAGATTGTAGGCCTGCTATATCCCACATAATCAAGGATATCATTTGTCACATCTGGGCCGGAAGACAGAAAGTTCAAACCCCTGCCACATGTTAAACACCAATGACTGAAGGCACCAACCTTTCAAACACTGAGTATATTTGGCTGTATGGGTGGCGAGATGTTGGAGGAAGGGGAGGTTTGGCCCGCCAAAACTTTATATTTGCACGTGGACAATACCGCCAGCTACGCAGGCTAGCATAGCCAGTGTATAGCCTCCCCCCTCCCCTAAGGAAAAATCGGGGAGAGTGCAACAAAGGAAATAGGAGACGTCTGCACACAGGCTAAGGTTAGCAGTGTGTCTCGGAGGATGAAGAATATGTTAGCTCAGGTGACACATCTGATAACGAGATACAGCATACAACCACTACACGCAGTGGCTAAATTTAGGGCAGGTTTGAAGGTTATATGTTCCTATGGTAACGCATAAAGTGGAGTAAACAACCATAACTCCAGCAATCATAAGGCATTTGTTTGACACCATTACAGTGAAAGGTCGATTTTACTATATGGCACTGAAGGGGACAGCAAAATCATATCGTAAAGTCCCTGTTTAGCCGAAGTTACGGCGCAGAACTCATAAAGACGATTCACACATCAGTCATATCTAGTTGTGCCACCCCCAAACATAAACAAATGAGCTGTTCAAATGCCCCGCGGTACGGCTAAAAAAATTAAGTTGACTTTTTGTTTCTGGGGCTTACTATTTTTCTTATCAACGCTAGTTCACTCTCAAACAAGTCTCATTTCGCTGTATTGCTCCAGTGAACGTTCGTTCCGTTGATCTACCGTCTCATTTTTGTCCTGCTTAGACGTCGTTAATCACAAAGTCATCGTCTTCGCCCATGAACTTATAACTAAATGAAGTGGCAGTGCCCTGAGGTAAAAATCACAAGGCTGTCAAACGGTCCTGGTTAGACTAATGCCCGATCCCTAGGTTGGACAATGAGGGAAAACGCCCTACTAAAGTACGGGCGGGGGAGGGGCGGGGGGGGGGTTGTTTTGGGTAATTTTGAAAGTTGTTCCTTCAACAACTTCTGCCGGTTTTTTTAAAAGCATTACTCTTTACTAATTTTATTATTCTAAACAGGAGGCTAATGTGATAACAAGTATTTGGCCTGGGGAAGCACTTAAACAGATCTCGGGGCGAGACTCTGCAAACCTTGAGAACACACTCGCTGGCTGCGAAGAGGCCGGGATCTGTTACAGAAGCCGGTTATCTCCGAGACATTAAACATTACACAAAACTTTGGTCCAACAGTCGAGTTTTAATTAACTTCGTAACCAGAACGTAACCAAATAATACTTTACAAAGCAGTTGTATTTATGACAAACTACAGAAGCAAGGCGATCGGGTAATTATCATTAAAAAGTATAACACAACGTTAACTTATGCGCTCTTTGAAACATAATTGGAGGAAACACAATTTAGCTGGTGCAACATTAATAACTTTCAAAACAACACAGATAAGAGTTTAACAAAATTGCCATAACACCTCAACGCCTAATTACAGTTATGGTCTAATTAAACAACAGCAGGTAACAGTCACGGTTATTGAACTGGAAAGTCCATGTGAATGTTGGTTTTTTAATATTTTTATCAGCGATGAAAATAAACTTCTTAATCCTAATTTCTTCCCTCAAACTAACACTAGTTACACAAACATGATAATGAGACGAAAAACAAGACTGAATGGTGTGAAAAGTAGCTACGTATATCCTAATACTCTTGTTGTCTTTCACATTTTTACAGTTTGTAGGCTTTGCTATGCAAAGCAAAAGCGAAAGCACGCCACGATTCTGCAGGAAGATTTCTGTCACTGAAAGTTGCACCTTCTGCATGACAAACCAGTAAGCAATTTTGCGGGCTGCGTTTTCAGTTTTTTACTTTTCTCAAGTGCTGCACTTACCATTATTACTATTGATACTTTGTACAAAAGTTTGTGCGTTTGAGAAAACTAACCAGTTGTGTTGTCAGGGGCTAAGAGCCTGTTTACAGACCTTCTATTTTCAAACCATCACTGCGGCCCGCGAGTGAAATAAAGCCCACGGGGGTTGCGAAAACAGCAACAGTAAAGAAAATAAAACAATAACAGGTCTGGACAGACTACCAATATTACCTCAGAATTATAACATACTGTGCATTTACTTAACAACATGACTTTGCCTCCTAGAACATTCTAGGGGACGTCTAGGAACGTTTTAGACCAAAAAACCAGACAACTTTTGCAACTAGTATCATTAACTAATATTATTATTCCACTATTATGTCATTTCACCAAATAAAGTTAAGAGAACGCGCGAAATATAAGACAAAATGTCCTGGTTTGACCGGCTTACAACAGAGCAAATACGGACAAAAACATTTCACTGGCTTTCTGTGTTGTTTACGTCATTCGTACGCGCCGAAACTGATGGACAGATACATAATGCCGGGTGTATTTCAAGGTAAAAGGAATCATGATTGCACATTGCTCTTTTGGCGATCAGTGTTCATTATTAAAATTGGTAAAAAGGGAGCCCAGTCTTTTCAGGTTCTTTCCATTTCTTGACTGCCCATGTAGTTATAGCAAGTATTACAGCCGTCAACACAGTTTTTAAGACATCATAAGCTGTCGCCGTTCCATAAAATATCTTTGCAGCTAAGATCGCCAACACAATAAGCGAACAAAAACCTAAGAAAAGGCATACGATATATGAAATATATACAGCGGTTTCAATTTTATCCAATTCAGAAACACTGCTAAAACCCAAGTATAGAGTATACGTTAAGGCAACAATAACAAACAAAACCAAAAGTAAAAAAGTGAAACCCCACACTGGGTTAATCATGGTGCCAGTTACTAGCCAACAAAAATGGTAAGCAGTCAGGCTTGCACATATTTGTATCATTAGCTCGATGAGGCAGTTCCATATAGAACCCCAACGGTTATTAGTGGTCTCGGTGCATTGGGAGGATGAAGTCCCCAGCGACTGAATCCCTGACTCACCATCCACAGCTGGCGACACTTGAGGAGAGCCGTCTGGGGAGGATGAAGTCCCTGGCAAAACTAAAAGACTGTGCGACTCATCCACGGCTCTCGACACTTGAGGAGAGCCGTTTTGAGGGTGGGGAGGTGGATTCCTGACTTCATCCCCATTTGACTTTGGGGGATCGCCTTTAAACCATACTTTTTTGGCAAAAAAAACCACTGTTGGCAATAAAACTAAGAGTCCTAGAATAGGATAAATGTCCCAAGGTGCATTTCCAGAAGCTGAGAGTGAAATCACCAGCCCGAAAATAACAGCCTCATAAGAAAACATACCACAATTATAGAGCTGACCATACTGGGGTCTTGCTGCTCGTCACGAAGTTTGCGTGAATTGCCATTCGAACACTTGCGGCATTTACAACGCTTACGCTTTTTTTCCAAAAATTTTAATGCTTCAGTGGTTAAGGCGATTCCAGCTGGGGAAGCAAAAACAAAAGCGCACCACAAAATTATTCTTATGTCGGCACTGCGTCCTGTAGCCTCTATGTCTGGCTCGTGACCCTCTATAACGCACTCAGCTGTGTTCAGCGTTGTATCCCGTAGTCCTGGACTAACAGCCAGATCTTGAAGCTGTAAATAAGACATAATTTTTTAGTTGAATCATTAGCTATTACGGGAACATTGCAAGCTCAGTCAGCGACAAATTTCAGCGTACATCTATAATGGCAAACAAGGGACTGCACAGGCTCACTCCCGGCCGTATTTAGCGCAAGATAGAACGTGACTTGACTCGAGCTTGAGTAAAGTGCTACCCGTTCGGCCTCAAGCCTTCCAAATCTTGGACCTCGGTTCAGTTGATAAGCGTGCTGAGGCCTGGGGAGTGAACACGCCAGGAGCACAAACAACCGCGATTGCTGCCAAGTAAGTTAAGAACCACCCTCTATGGCTTTGTACAATGTATGGGACCATGTTTGCTTCATTGGTTTTGTACCCTGACTTCTTGCTGACGGCTTCCTAACCCTGTTACTTCAAATGATGCTTTTGGCTGCATGGCTGTTTGGATGAAACCTAATTGTGAATGAAATTCCCTCATTGTTTTCCTTTTATGACGTTTGCAGTGCTGATTAGCGGTCAATTTCTAAACTATTTGAGCGTATAAAATTTGTGCGTGTTGACAAGGTCATGGTCAATATGCGTTGCGAATCAGAATGGCTCAAGTCCAACACAAAATGTTCTAAATTCATAACTCGGTGAATAAAGTATTTCTCCTACAGAAATAATTATAGTCTCTGAGTAAATGTTAGCAAATGTTAACAAAAGGAGAATACAAGAAATATAATGATTGTGGCCCGTTTTAGATGAACTTTTAAAATTTGTGCGTGTTTACAAGCGCATGGTCATAACAAAATGTTCAAAAATTAATTTATCCACGAATCTACTTGTCGTGTAGCAACGATTTAAGAGCCTGTCCATGGTTTGAAATACGTTAACTATGGAAAATTATCGAGAATTGCCTGCAAGAATGCATTTTATTTCTAACCGACTTGCGAGTTGCTCACCACATGATTTTTCGCCTGTTTTGCTAGTGCTCTGAGTCCCTCTCGTTTCACGTTGAACTTTGTTTATTCATCGCCTGCTTTCTCGTTTTCTTTCTCACTCTCTTTCTCTTCTCTCCACGTCGGCCGACATATTCAATGAATACATAAATTGACTTAGTGTTTTGTTGTCTCCAAAATTTCTTTTTTTTTTTACACAGTTGGCCATGCGACTTCCCGCTAAACAAACGCGGGCGGCAGCGCAGGCTTCACATACTTGAGCGTGCAATTAGCATTGGTTGTCCTGTGGTGCTGCGTAAGGACGGACAGTGACATCATAACCAAACCAAAATTTCTCGGATCGATGGGTTACCATATTTTCTTACCCATAATGCTCTGCATGCGACCAAAAAGTGATATTTTAGACATCACACACTTCACTGATTTAACCAACTCATTGTAATTCTTGTTTAGCATTCAATATCATCACTAGCCATGATTGACTTAGTCACATGATTCTATGCTTGCAAAGGACCTGTAGCTTTGATAAAAATGTTTAAACTTGCTTCACAAGCTTTGCAAGAAGTAAACACTGCAAATATACTACAAATTTGAATTTCTAAGGGTTCACACAATTAAACTGTTACCAAACCACAAAGAAGATGGTGGTCTGCCCGCACCCGACCCTGCACCCACTTCATCAACCCAATCTCGTTCCCAGAGCCCTCGTTACCCTTGTCCAGCGGAGCGGGAAACGAGAGACTCTGGGATAAAGCGTTTCCGGATAACAAGACATCTGTACAGGCCCGCAAATGATCCCCGGACGGGAAATGATCCCCAAATTGGACCGCAAATGATCCCCGGACCGGAAGTGATTCTAATAAAACGTACCGCAAAACGAAGGAATGTCCTGGACTCCACGTCAGTTCTCGGATATATGAGGAAAACACAAATTCCTCAGGATTTTATAACAACAATAAAAACCGGTAAACGTGCTGTGCCAAAAGACAAAATTAACCTGGCAATATTTAATTTTTGGACAAAACATAAATTCTATTGATTTTAACGTGTCAGTCTCGGAGATTATTACACCTTTGATTTGAAAATACATTTTCCTTCGCAATTAGCTATTGCTTCAATATTTTAAAACTCTGTTTTAGAAATGTTAGATAGGATACTTAACTCTTTTAAAACGAAATTGAATTTTTCTCCTTGATCTAGGTCGTGCAATTAACAAACTTTATCGGAACCCTTTCGACAGTCCAACATACGCTTATAGGTGGCCCAACCTCAAGCTGTGAGCGATTATCACTTGAGCAATAGCTGTCACTGCGAAAATATGACAGTTTGTATGGGAATATTTACGATCGGGTTTACGAAGTAGAAATACTGTAAAGTTCTTAATAAAAATGACATACCTTCTAAGAACTTTACAGTATTTCTACTTCCTAGGCCTGATTATAAAGTGCAATAGCGGTCACGGCACAAGTATGGGAAAACATTCCCATACTTGCGCCGTGACTGCTATTGCACAAGAGACCGTCACAAGATGATCATAGCTCACAGCTTGAGCTGGGACTACCTGTGCACATGGGATATTTTTGTGTTTGTTGTTTTTTTTGGAGGCGTGAGAACAAGGAAACAATCCTCACTTGCGAAAGCGACGGCTATTTGGAGTGAACAGAGCTCATTATTTAAACCAGGTTACTGTGGGAAAATGGCGTGGTTGAATTTGCTGTTTCCCCTTGCGCTTGCTTTCGCTTTTTTTTCCCAGTATTTACGATATAGGAGATAATGACAAATCTGACAAGAAAGAGACGCCTGAAAAGAAAAAAGAGGTATGTTTTAGTAAAGACTCATGCAGGTCTATGCCGACGACAGTGTGTTTCGTGAAAATTGTTTAAAGGAAGACTGGGAATCGTATTAGCCCGAAATGATATTAACATATTTACACGATGAAATCAATTTTGGACGACTTAGATAGTTATGCTTAAAGTGCCCTTGCATGATTATTATTATTATTATTGTTTTTTATTTTTATTTGTGTATGAATCAACACATACCGCAAAGAAGTTCGGAGAAAAATTTTTTTTTTTTTTTTAAACTTGCTAAAGTCATCAATGACCCGCCTTAAATTTTTGTTGTGTTTGCATAGAGTATTTAAATTCTCGTCTCCTCTGGTTCTCATTTGATCTTAGGTTTCACAGATGTATCGAAGAAATAACAAAAACAATATTTTATCCAGTTAACGGCCTTTCGGTTGTACTGTTAAGATTCATTTCGTATTGTTAGCCCTATTAAAAAAAAGGATTTTCGTAAAATTCGTACCCATTTTTGGCGTTGTAATCGTACAAGTTAAAAATATACATGTATATTCCAGTTTATAGGACTATTGATTTTCTTTTTATTTGCACTTAGCAGCTACACTGTAATTTTTAGACTAAAAAATTTGCATGCAAAGCGTTTAATAAAATGATTGTTGCGTTATAAGAAAAAAAATTAAGTGTATAAAGTTTAAATACAATGTCCAAATTCCCAAGTCCATTCCATTCCATTCTATAATTATTGATGAGGCGACGAAATCCGGTCGGGGATCATTTGCGGTCCAATTTGGGGATCATTTCCCGTCCGGGGATCATTTGCGGTCCAAATTGGGGATCATTTCCGGTCCGGGGATCATTTGCGGGCCGGGATCATTTGCGGGCCTGTACACATCGAATTTTACTTCCGCAGGATTTCTGCGGTAAAACAATGGAAACCGTTACGAAACAGCCAATCAAAAAAATTAAATTTTTTCGATGTCCCCAGAGTCTTCCCGGCGTTGCCCCGCTGACCAAAAAGCCTGAAGACTCTGGGTACGAGATTGGATAACAAGATCCTTGTTATGGGTTCAACTGCGCAGGCGTGAGCATCTTGACAAAATGGCGACGAATGCAGAGAAAGTATTCCACGATGGAATTGAATTTTCTGTTACAAAATTAGGAAATCCTAACCTAGAATTGAAAAAGGAGCAGTACGATGAGATTGGGGCCATTTGTCCGGAGAAAAGGGATGTACCGGACTGTGTCGCCAACGGCTTTTGGCAAATCGCTCTGTTGCAAACTTGAAACATATTGAAAGTGAAGGTAAATAGAAAGACTCGATAGTCATCATTGCGTCGCTGTTAAATGCAATGATCCGGGATCAGTTGCAGAAGTTATAAGGTTGTGTGTATGTCTGTGTTTCCAAAAAAGTATAGTGGAAGACGAAGGAGAGCAGAGGGTTACGGTCCCTAAAGATGTTAACAAATGTAGATTGCTGTTTGGTTATATAACTTATCCCGAGGTTTTTGTGGACAACAAAACCGTAGCGAAGATGTTAGAATTTTCAGAGGCGAGTGCGAGCTATAGTCATAGGTGAGGCTCATTTGGTTCTACAATGGTATTTATATATTTTATTTAAAAAATAAGAATGTTGTTTAGAATGTTGTTGAGTTATCATCTTTTATTTCATTAATCTGCATTAATCAATGTAGGCCTCAGAATAAAGTTATCATTTAATTCACATTTCTTGATTATTCTGTATTCGATACATTCTATAAAAGTGGCCCTTTTCCACCCCTGGGGAAAAGGAATTAATCTAAGCTAATATAAACTCTATAAACAATCAATGGTGGCTTTTGCTATATTATAGACAGTCCCTTGATGAGCAATCCGGCTTAGCCACTTTCATATTCCGTCCAGGATCTAGATGTTTGCTGTTAATAGCTCAAACTCTAGTCCTACTGAAAAAATACATTTGGTTTTGGATAGCAAATATAATCTGTCATTCAGGGTTTCCCTGTACAATGTTAGTATGATGACCCGGATGTTAGAAAAACGGATAATTTAACATTTTGCAAGGGTTGTGTAATTTTTTATCTGCTTCAATAGACTGCCTTAACACCTGCATGGAACACCTCTTGAAATCACCACTGTTACTGGAAATTTTTTGTAGTATATCAGTCTCTTGTTTACGCTTAAACATTGTAACAAATCACCCTATGCATGCCTGTGAATGAACTAAGTGAATTAACAAATACTTTTGTTTTCTGTTCTAAGATGCTCATTTAAGCCAGCTTAAGGGAAGATTGGGGTTCTGTCCAATTTGTTCCTGTACTTCTATTCACCCAATTTAAGGCGCTACTTAAGACACATCTTTTTACTATGGCATTCGCTCCTGATTGATTTTTTGATTTTTCTTTTTTAAGTAGTTTTATATCCTTTTTTTTTAATTTTTTTTTATTTTTACATTTTACATTTTATTATATATTTTTACTTTTAATCATAACTTATTATAATCGAAGTAATACTCCTATTGTTAAAATACATATTGTGCTTTTGTAATTATTGTAATGCGCATTTGATCATCTTGTCATGGAAAATGCGCAAATTATATAAGCGAATCAATTATTATTAAATTATTATTCCCTGCAGTACCAGTTCTGGCCCTCACAGGAACTGCCACAAGAGCCACCAAGGGTGGTATAATAGATTCCCTGGGTCTCTCTGATCCAGTTACTGTTGAATCAAACCCAAACAGGGCAAACCTATATTATGCGTATCATGTTCGCCCCAATAGAGGAAATGGGAAACTTGAATCAATTTTACAACCCATTGTTGTTGAACTGAAAGCTAAAAATAATCAAATGCCACTTATCTTAATTTATGGGAATCTGGTAACTGGTGCTGAATGTTTCCTTTACTTCACCAACAGTATGGGTAATTAAAAAGATCAGTACTACCCTTCTACTGCACTGCCTTTAGCAAAAAAAAAAAAAAAAAAAAAAAAAAAAACAGGCTTTTCAGCCAGTACCATGCACAGTACCCTGTGCATGAACAAAATCTCATTGTTGAAGAATTAGTGAAGGAAACATGTATCCACCGCATACTTTTTGTGACCATTGCATTTGACCTTAAGATCGACTGTAACAACATCAGACGAGTAATCCACATTGGAGTCCCCCACACAATGGAGGATTACTGCCAGGAAGGTAGACCGGGCTGGAAGAGATGGTCTCTCAGCCGGGGCAGATATCTTTTACAACTCCTACTGAACAATATCTCCAAATCAGAAAAAACATGTCTGATGAAATGAGGAACTTTGTGCAATAAAAACAGTGCAAAGGGAAAATGATTCTCAGCAATTTTGACCATGATGTCCTCAACAATCATGATCCTGCCCATGTGCTGTGACTTTCACAGTCGTCAGTGCAGGTGTAATGACTGTGAGTTTGCACAAGCACTTGCAGACATAGTCGTTGACATTCCCTAGGAGCAACCAAGTGCTCTTCATCTTCTCCAGGATCAATCAGGTGAAGAGCTGAAGGAAACTATCTTTGATGCTGAAGTCAAGACCCAAATCAAAATGTACCTTATTCAATACCGAGTCAACCTACAACGACAACTAGGCAGGAGTACTGTAGGTAGTGTGGGTCTTTCAAGTGGATTTTCTTTTTAATTGATTGATTTAGTCCTACAACACTTAACTAACACAATTAACTTCTGTTGAAAAGGTGCAAACCATCTTACCTGTCTATAGCCATGAGATTGCTACAGATATTTTCTGTATTATTCAGAAGAACACCTCTGGCAACCTTGAATAATTATGGTAGAAATGATTGACCATGAAATTCTAATTTTAAGGCCTGACCCTTAGGCTTATATTTGTAGGACTTTATTGTGCACAGCCAGAGGGTTTGGGGGGGGGAGGGGGGGGGGGTTAAGATATGTAGCTATCTCTGACAGTCCTTGGTTGTGCTTGGCAGATTAAAAGAATGATATTGTGATATTTTTTGAGAGGGGGCTTGTAATTCAAATTTTATAGACAATTGTGAACTTGTCTGAGGATGTTTGGGTTCCATTTTAACATGCAATCTTCAGCAAAACCAGTGCAGACAAACATACATGAATGCATAGCACCTTTTGTTTAGCATGCACCCCTTTCCCCACTTGTCAATGTTGACTTAGAGGTTTAATGTAAATGTTATAGTCTAAAACTGGAAATGATTAGAAACTAGTTTGATTTCTTTTTTTCTTTGTTTTTTTTTGTCAAATATTATCATAAAATGACATAAAGGAAAACAAAATACAAGAATTTTGAGCCATTTCATTCAGGTACCTCAAAGGAAACAATATAATTATCTTTATTAAACATTCAAACTAAGTATCACTATGTGGACAGTCCATCAAAATCCTTGTCTCAAACAACTATATAAACAGTGCATAGTTAGGTGCTGCTTCATATACTAGGAATGATAACAAATCTTGCATCCAAACAAAGCTTGAACAGATAGAATTGCAGCCTGTTAAACCAATTTTTGTGTAATATCATGCATTAAGCAACATTTAACTATATATGAGCACTGACAACAAGGATAATATAATTATTCCGTTGCTGATCAAGCTCGGTCTTACTCATCAGAAAGTTGACATTATCAAAGTCCTTAATGTCGGTTACAATTGGCTGTGAATCATCAAGTTGGCTGATTAGAACTCTCTCAAATGTGACAAACTGAGCGATCTAATGCATTTCAGAGTTGCGATGGTTGCGAAGAATTATGTTGGCCAGAATTCTGAAATCGAAGTTCTCAAATACAACCTTCGTCTCTTGGCCTGACTTTAGTCTTAATTATCGAGGACAGGTTTAATTTTCATTTGGCCAGCTCAACGTGATCGAGTTTACCTGGCTTGGCTTCCCGTTGCTCTGCTAGAAATTTCTACAAATTCTCCGGAGAAACGCGTCGCCGTCACAATACTTTAGACCCGTTACACTCTCTATAAGACTTAATAGATTCTCACTCTCTGCTTTGGCTCCAAACAAATCAATCGGGTGGTTTGCGAAGCCAGAAATCGGCCTGATCTTTTCCGCCATTTTGTTTTTTGTTCCCAGCCCCGTCAGAGCCGAAAATGGTTACGCATGCTCAGATATTCAGCCAATGAGAATGCGATCCGAAACGCTTTATCCCAGAGTCTCTCGTTTCCCGCTCCGCTGGACAAGGGTAACGAGGGCTCTGGGAACGAGATTGCATCAACCTTAATAGATGGTGTCTCTAGTGCATGGCCACCCCTCTATCCAGCAGAAAAAATTAACAATAAGATTCAGACCTTACTTTTCTTGTTTATCTGGTAATGCTTACTCTTGCTTAAGCTGAATATTTCAGTGTGTCCACTCAAATTTTAATGCCAATTAAATTTTGTGGGTAATATTATTCCAAAGATGACAACCTCCCTTAACCCCAGACAAGGTGAGTCCTTCTTGAACAAATTGATTATGACCAGTTTCCTAATATAAAAAGAAAGTCACTTACCGCAGCTAGAACCCTTTTCATAAGTTTTTTCTGTTCCTCCACACGTGAAAAATTGTGACAGAAGCTTGGCAGACAAATGCTTAGGTCTTGCGTACGCGATTTTACCCCAAGTGACCAAAGAGACAAGAGTTTAAGGACGTCAGCTGGGAGAGCAACATACAGGCAGTTCATACTCCAGGTGTAATTTGCAACAAATGTATTATTGGGTCCATAGATTTGCACTTTGACAACAAGAGATGATGGCATTGTTGCTGGATAGAGAGCAGACTCAATGTTAAAACTGTTATCATCTGCTGTCAGAGATTTATATATGTCAGCATAGCTGTCAATACAGTAAGAGAATGAAGTACAATTCTTGATTTCATCTGCCTTGGTATGTTGACCAAAATCTGTTATTTGAATAAAAATGAGAAAGAACATCTTCTGAAGAGAGGGACAGAGCATCCTTAAGGTCTGTCAGTGGCTTTCAATTCAGCTTTCACTCAGGGTATTTCCTGCAAAAGAAAAGAGCACAGACTGTTGACTAGTTTGACATTTTCTTGTATAATATTAATCTCACTTACGCTTGCCCTTTAACATTATTTATAATAAATTAATCTTTCAAGTGAATTTAAATTCTGAAGCTGCAGAAAACTTGTAAATAAATAACGAAGATAATGTGCCATAATTTAGAAATACATGTCTCCATGTGAATGTCATTCACATGGAGATCAGACAATGCCTTTTGCTAAGACAAGATCCAAAAGTTGTGGGGTATATACTATTTCGAAAATATATTGGAAACTATTTTTTTCAAATTTATTTAAATTGTGCAGTTCCAGAAAATATTACTCCCCTCCCTCCCCCCCCCCAACAGAAACCGGAAATTCCAGTTTATTTGGCTTCATACTTTGCTCTTAAAATTGGAGTGACTTTTAGGACCCCCTCCCCTAGGAATTTCTGATGACCTTTCAAGGGGCGGGTATGGATTTTTCCGGAATTGCGCATATTTGGTAAGAAAATAATTTTAAGTCTTCAACAGATACCCACTATTTGCAGAATGAAAAATGTATAATTGTTATTATTTTTTATTTTTTTTATGGGAATTGTCCACATTTCAGTTTTGATTTCTTGATCTATTTACAGGAGTTCCCTGAATAACAACAAGAAATCAAGTATCCTGTGCAAACAGTGTTACCAGTATAGGTTATTATTCTACTTAATAGCATTCAACAGATGATTGCAAATTTAAATGGGCTTACATCTTCTAATCAATTATGGCCGTTTTTATACTAGAGGATGCATTATTGGTCTGGACAAATTTGGGCAAACATTTTGTAGCTAGTTGTTGTTTATCTTTTAATTATGCGTCTCTAGTATAAAACAAAACGCATTATGTATCTGGGTGAACTATCTTCTGTTGTACTTTGTTAAAGATAGTTTATCTGGATGGACAATGCATCTTATGGCCATCTTTATACTAGAGACAAATAACCTAACAAATAATATATGTTTGCCCAAGTTCGTCCAGACGAATAATGTGTCGTTTAGTATAAAAATAGCCTATTTATTGTTTTTTTTCCTAGTGTTTATGAATGCCACCAAGTGTAATCTACAGAATTATACACAAAGAAACCATAAGGCTTATCTGCAGCTTGTGTTTCCTCAACTACAAGGCTAATTGTTCACAGATAGGTTGTCCAATCGCTTCCAAAAATTCATGCCCTGCCTATGGCAATCATTTACAATATTATTTTAACTGTGAAACATTGCATTCGTTGAGTGAAAATTTATTCCACCACTCAGTCGAACTCAGATAATCTTAAAGAAATGCATAGACATTAATTACACTCGTCTGGTTTTTATACAAACCTTTGAAAACACAGTTTCTTTAGACAGTCTTTAAGAGCTTTACCTTGGTAAAAGAACCTGTAAACTGACAGCTGGCATAAAACAAAGGAAACAAAAAGGTCAAAACAATACGGGGAAGCAAAACAATTAACCTACGACCTGTCGCACAACACAAAGAAAAACCTGTGAGGTTCTTGAATGAATGAAGGAAGGAAGGAACGAAGATTATGTAGTCTAAAATTACAAAATTGCACCAACATAAACCACTTTTGTGACATTTCCCCCCTTGAATAAACAAAGAAAGGTGTGAACTTGACACTTGAGGTTCATATTCATTCTCAACGTCAAATGCCCCCGGAGGGTACTCCCCTATAAGGGCTATATATATATAGGGATGTGCCGCTGGATAGGGTATATAATTTCAACCAACTCTGTCTTGGACCTGTCTTAGACAGGGTACGGTTGCATCGCTATTACCAAGTATTTGGCAAATCCAAAATCAGAGACGTTTGTCTGTATTTAATTCATGGGGCTAAATGTAATTTATGTGAGGTTTAAAACTCAAGACAATGCTGGCCAGCAATTAGGTGGAGCAATATATCCAAGGGTTTTGCAGGGCCTCAGTAAATTTACAGCTCCCCTGTTGATGTCAACCATTTTGCTCGTGTTGTGCTGCGTGTACAGTTGCAGAAAAGAACTTTGCTCCTGTCCTTCCCCTCCCTCTAGGTAAGTAGTGGTAAGTATTCAATATTCCACTGAGTATTTGGTCAGTGTGAGGGTGCCTGGGTGATTGCCGCTCACAGGGTTGTCATGGTTACCTTTTGCGCTTGCTTGCGGCTCCTCCACAGACCTTGCAGGCACCTTGTCCACACTCATCAGTATTGGTGATGAGTTTCAAGTGAACAATGCTTCATGTCAATTAAGTTTCCACATAAGGTTCACTGCTGTTAATACAAAATTTTGGGATTTTTCACCATCACTTCTAGGTAATGTATTATTATATCTGTTGTGATTGGTGTTTGGGTTTCAATGTGTGGAACATCAAATAGGGTCCTAAAATAGAGGGCATTGTCCTTAACACAGGGAAGGTTTTATAAGGGTATTTATGTCCCAAACAGGGTCAGGGTTTCAAACCTTAGCGGTCAAGTACCTGGGATATGGACGGGTGCAGGGGGAAGGTAATTTGATGATTCAAATAAGTTCATTCATCTCCTTAAAGGCATTTAGGCTAATTGATCAGAGGCTGTCCTTTCACAGCTCACCCCCCCCCCCCCCCCCCACCATTCACAAATCCAGCAAAATCTACAACTAGCACTATTGAAACCCACGTAAATAAAAAAATAAAAACTCAAGCTTACCTTCAATATGATCAAGTACCAAGAATTTAGCTTTTGCTTATAATGTATGAGGTTACTTCAAAAGGGTAAGGGACAAAAACGAAAGCTTTGAATTCCTCTCTGCTTCTTTACTTAGATGACAGCTTCCAGGTATTGCATGAGGTATTGTCGGTGAGAAGTCATGCCGATATACTCCGATTCCAGAAAAAACGGAAGTTGTACAACTTTTGCCTCGCTTTCATTAATGCTTTTTCAACAACACCGCTGACCACGGTAACTGCATTCCGCCTCCGCCTTCCTTCCGGGTCGGCATTAGGTAACATAAGAGACTTTAAGCATCGACGACGGGAACGGCAACGGCGACGGAGAAACCGAGGAAAGACTGAGGAGAGGACGCGGTTGCGTCGCGAAATTAGAAGCAGTTAAGCAGGCGCAATACGACGACAACTTCCCTCGAAGAGGATTAAATAGGATGGGCGCTTTCCATTCACCAAAACTTTTCGATTTGAATTTTCGGAAATTTCGGTCTCGAATGGAACGGGCTTATTCTCGGTCGGTTTCCACTTTTCGGGAACAGCTGTTCAAAAAGATTGTTCTACATTTTCGAAAATCTTTTGCGGAAAAGATGCTGTTCCATTCGATTCCCACCCGAAATTTTCGAAATTTTCGTCGAATTGAAAGCACCCATCGAGTCTTCGTTAAAAGAAGTCAGAAATCGATTTTAATAATGAAATAACCGATGAAGAATTTTCACTGCTGTTAACGAGAACGTGTTTGTCGGAGTTGCAGTTTTCCGATGTAAACAATTCAGACCATTTGATATATTTTTAGGTTGTAATAAAAATCACCGATATAACTAGAGATAGCAACTAGATTAACAATAATTTACTTCAAATGTTCTGCATCGAAGGCTGGGATTTCAAGAAACGCTTTAGCAGTGTGAGAACGCGTGAGAATTTCGTTATCTTTACATCTAAAAATTTGAACTGAAACCCACGATATGACACAGTGGTTTGAGGTTTGGATGCTATTTTGGAGCAACATAGACTGGTTATTTTTCTCCAGCTTAAATGTAAATTAAAAGTTCTAGTGTGTCTTGTTTTGAATAAGAAAAAGTAATGTTACACTGATGTTAGAGAGAAACATCGATAATTACTGTCAGACTCGCAAGTCATTTCTAATTTTGCAGGCATCGTCACTAGTCTCACTAGCTTTCTGTTTTGTAACAGCCGACTGATGAAGTTATTATAGTTTCGGAAAGAATAAAACAAAAACTCAACGCGTACTTTTCCTACGGTTGCCTTAAGTGCCAAGCAATATTAAAAATATCATTTCTTCGGGGCGAAACGGAGGTAAAATATGTGAAATGTTACTCACGTTTTCGGGCAACGCCAAACGAAGCTTTCTCACGTCGGGCCCCGGAGCAGAACGTCTAGATATTTCCCGCCAGACATGCGCAATGTGACATTTGGGTTTTCCCTCACAATCTCACGTCGCCGTTGCCGCAATCTCGTACCCAGAGTCCTCAGGCTTTTTGGTCAGCGGGGCGGCGCCAGGAGAGACTCTGGGATAATGGAAAAATTTAATTTTTTCGATTGGTCGTCTGCATAACAATGGAAGACGGACAGGAAGTCCGTTGGTCATTTGCGGAAGTTAACCAGACCGGAAACCCCCCAACCAACTTCCTTGTTTTGGAGGGAGATTTGAAATGTCAAACTCGCTGTTTTGTAATTTTTATGTGTGTGTTTATGTTATTTTTTTCATAACAAAAATAAGAAGGACTCCAATTCAAAGACGGGTTTTGTATTATGTCAATGAAACAATTTATAGCCGACTAAACATTAGCCGTTTTATCGTAGGACGTTTGCCACTACTGTCATACGACGGTAAAATGACACGGCCAAATGCGAGCAGTTTAAAGTGATTACTGTCGCTGTTGCAAAAAATTGTTTTCGGAAAATATCATTATCTCAGTCAGTTTGGGAGAAAAAGCGGTAGGAGAACGAATTGGTGAAGCCGTTCGCAAGTATGGAAACATTAAACGTATTAGAGAGGACATTGGTGTCATCAACGTACTTAATATTTCGAACATGTTATTTACTAGTGAAGGTTATCATGGAAAAATAGAGAAGTTCTTCAACATCTATAAACCTTGTCGTGGATAAAAATTTGGAGATGACTGATCTGGTGTGGAGTGGAGTCCATCTCAGGTTGCCGTTTCGATTAATTCCCTTTCGGTTTTGCCACAAGGGAAACGCCGAAAACATCTCTACGATGATCAAACACCGCACACGAGAGCAAAGGTTTCACTTTTGTCAGTCATTGCCCATGGCCAGCTTGCCAAAGAAAAATAATTCAGAAAAAATTGCCCCTTTGAGGCGGAGGTAATGGTGTGTTGAACATTTTTCTTAAATTTTAAGATTTTGTTTTGAGAATTTTGGCAGATTTTGTTCTAACTGTTTTTTCCATATTAATTCCATGCAAAATAAAAACAATTAGTTATTTGTCCTAAAAAGTATAAAGGGCCGTGGTCTTAAGTTACCTTCAGATGAAAGTTTAATCTCAAATGTAATAGTACATACAGATTTAAAGATTACTTTTACAGTATAGGGGCAGTTGAGAATAAAGTAGACTTGTTGTTTGTTAATTACTTACTACCATCTTCTCTGCAAGAAAGTCAACACGTCCACTGTGACAGTGAAGAGCCACCCAACTTGACAAGTCAAAAAACAGGTGTAGATAATACTGAAGCCTGAAGCTGGACTTCGAAATGCAGAAGTACCTTAAAATCTTTGCATTTATTTATTTCCCACATGTACACATACAAACAATGAAAAGAAAAAAACTCAAGTAGTGGAGTCAGGAGGCTCAATAAAAGAAATCAATATGAGGCTTAAGCCTCCTCAATCTTAAAATGTACAAAAGTTATAACATAATATATTGCTTGGAGTTTTTATATAACTCAACAAATAATGTACACTGAGTTTAAAATAAAGATGGCAAAAATTTGAAAGCAATGATAGTTTAACTGTACTCTGTTAATGTGCTGTACATTAATATATGTAAGTAAAAATAATCTAACCTTTTTAAAATATTATTTTTCCCTTCAATTCTGAAAAAACATGCAAATACTCCATTGACGAAGTATGAGACAAGAAAACTGTGGGTTCCCTTGCAGACAAATATTCCTGTTGAGAGGCCAAAGCAATTATGCTGTTGCAAAGTGTGAAATCATGTCTAAAGTACCATTTGTTGTTAAAAAAAAAATAGATGAGCGGTGGTGTGACTTTCTGTGCTATATGTTATAAGGAAGAACACCAAGTCTTCCCCTGAAGGGTTCAATTGGGACGCTATTATTGAGGAGATACAGGAGAAGGCCCCTGCTCGATTTCATTCTACTGCAAGTGTACCTGTTGTACATAAACATGGAAGCCAAGTACCCCAAGTTTGTGTGGCATATGACCTGTAGATAATGCTTGCACAGCCTTGTGCAGAATTACGTGACCACTTTCATCATAATTATATCCTTATCAAACACTCTACTTGTAATTTATTGGCAAATTTACTAACATAATAATTATTTTGGCAGTGGATGGATTTTACTGAATAATTTGGTGAAAAGAACCCCTTCTATCATTTCTTCAAGTAATATTCATTCATGTAATTATTATTGCTAGTAAATATTAGCAAGAAATTTGTGGTAGCCAGCAGGTTTTAGCATGAAAATTATACTTCTTAGTGAATCATATCGTTTATTGTTATTTTGCACTGATAATCAAACAAAAGAAAAAACTTTCAGACACTACAATACTAGCTTGCAAAAAAAACTACATTCAATATTTACTAAAGAATGACAAGTCTATAAAATGTATATGTTGAACATTCCAAGGATTCCAATGGGTCCTTTGCTCCCTCCCCCTTCTCTGTTGGGGGTAACTAATAAAATTATGTGTAACCATTATCTCATCAAGTATATAGAATTTTTAAGTATAATTTGTTTTCAAAACTGTTAATTATAGAGTGATTATAGATGAAACATAAAGTTTTACAGTCAACCAGTCAACGCTTGTTAGACCCCCCCCCCAAAAAAAAAAATAAATAAATAAATAAATAAGTTACTATTTAATATATTTTATGGGTTAAAGAAACATCACTAGCCTTATTGTTTATTCTGTTAACAAGCTTAAAAGAAATTTGAAATATCTTTAGATACAGTTTTGTAACTGATGGTATGAGAAATTTGTATGATTTTGAATTATTATTCTGAATGTGTATTATTATTGTTCTAGACCTTTGATCAATGCAGCTCACTAGGCTTGGTCCAGTCCCACAAACATTATGCAATATGCTGGATGACTTAGATTGTGGCCTAATAGACAATCAGAGCCCAGGAAAGGCTTGAACTAAGAGTCACGTTTGACAATTTTCAGTTTTAGTTCTTAGCTAACATTATTGTCAAGGGACCACAAATTCCGACAAGCACTGTATAATTTACACAGTTCAGCAAAGGTCTCACCACACTGTGCCAATCATTCAGGATATTGGGGAGTTTGACAATAGTAATTATCTGTCGTCAAAGCATGAGCTGCAAGATCAGAGAAGAGATTATATTATACTATTCAGCTGCAGAGTGTTGGTTGAGTATAATACTTCCCTTGCCTGAAGTCAATTAAATGTGTGATACCTAATCACATCACCATCGAGCCGACTCAAAAGAAATGGCAAATCATTGAGAAATTATCAATTTACCAGTAATGTGCCCTAATCAATCAGAATACATTAGGTAATGTATGTCAGTATCTGAGCTATCTGGCTCAGCTCTTGGTTAAAGTGTACACTCCAAGACCAGATGAAGTCAGGCCCCACAAAAATTTATGTCAATTTAATATAAACCCAATTTTCCCAATCTATTGACCCCTTCTCTGTGCTTCCTACACTGCACCCAAATTTATTAGAGAACTCACATAAGATAGTTTTAAATTATTTTACCTTGGTTACATGTATACAAGAACAGACTAAGGAGATTATATGCATGGTATAGAAATTGGCTGACTAAATGTTTGAAGTTAACCATAGTGGGGATATCAACAGTCTCTCCACAATCACATTATAACCAATTTACTGATGAGAGGTGGCATGATTACCACGCTCCATACAGTTCTCATATACAATTATTACTCTGTGGTTAGGCAGAATAGCTAACTAATTAAACCTCAACACAACTCACTATCCTTATTTTCAAAGCCTGTTGGCTCAATTATCCAATCTCTGTTATACTACTTCATTTTATTTCTAGATATATTATTAGTATACCTGGGAGCAACTCTACAGCACTAGAAGCATGCAAAATGTGAGCACTCTCTATCAGTTTTGCCAAAAGCTAGGCAAAAGGAATGTTTATTCAGAAAAAAAAAATTCACAGCTGCTCTTGAATTCATGGCATGTATTAATTATGCTGATGTTGAAATTGTACTTAAGCTTGCATTCGAACACATATGACATTCTTAAATTCACTTTAAGAAAAGCGTGTACACAATTCAGTCTAATAAAATTAAAAAATTTTGAGACGAAAAAAAACTTAATTTACAACAGTAAATATTACTTATATTAAGAGGTGATTTAAATTATTTTCAAATGGTAACATATATGTGTTCATTGAATCCCATTTGGAAATAAACTGTTAACGGAAAGGGAGAAGGTAATTTGAACATAAATTTAATACACAGTCAGCTGCTCAGTTCTGTGAGAGGAGAAGTGATGGTTCCTTTTTATTTGTAAGTATAAACAGTAATAAAGAAATATGTTACTTGTCTGTTGTAGCAAGGTCGAATTAAGTCCACCTTTCGCTCGCTCTTACATGAAAAAAAATCCAGTTGCTTCAAATGATCCGCTCTTACGGGAGAAAATCCAGTTCCTTTTGATCGCGTGTAGAATCAATTTTGGCTTTCTCGAACACTTTCAAGGCGCGATAAAACCTTCAGGCCCAATAACAGTAACGCGGCTGCCATTTTGGGGCATTTGACTTCCGCTTTAATCTTAAGCATGCGCACAAAGACCGGAATCCCACGTTTTCTGGGATAAGAAATTCCATTATCCCAGAGTCTCTCCTGGCGCCGCCCCGCTGACCAAAAAGCCTGAGGACTCTGGGTACGAGATTGCCGTTGCCGTTGCTTAAAGTCTCTATAGGGTGAAGCGGTCCCAACCTCGTTCCCAGGGTCTCTCTTCTTCCCGCCTCAGCGAGAGAGAGAGAGACCCTGGGTGAAGCTGGTCACGTGGCACCCAAAATCTGGGTGCTTGACACAATTTGTCGTTAGGGAGGGGTAGTAAGGTATGCAGTTGTCGCTTTCTCAGAAGGACGGAGAAGCCAGCTACGAACTTTACGACAACAAGGGGTTTTACAACCAAGCATTTCTACATCACACACTCACTTGAGACCTGGAAGAGGTTCACGTTTCTTCCACTCAGGTAGAGTGTTGTTAATCCAAAACAATTATTTTAAAAACAGTCGTTTCGGGACGCCAGAGGGAAACCGACAGACGATGGGGGACGCTTGAGTCAAAACCTAAACAGGCATGGTGATTAGAACAGAAGTATCGCTGGCTTTACGCCTTTTAAAAGAGCTCCAAATGGGGTGAAATGCAAAAGAAGATCAATTTTAGTATTGCCAAATGGAATACCAAGAATTTTTGGCAATAGAATGTAAGCAGGCGAAGTGTTCAGAAATGCCAACGGACTGAAACAAGCCGCGTGTGAATATAATTCAAAGGTACTTTTCATCTTAGTTTATTCCCTATGTCCTTGACTTTAAGACGTAGTTAAACGAAAAATATTGAGCCCAGAGCGCTGATTGTGATCGAAAACAATGTATTTATTCACAGGAAATCGGTGACCAAATAGATATTCAATATTGTGCTTCGCGAATTACATCGGTAAATAAACAGATTACTATTAACAAGAAGAATGTATTTGTATTTTCTTGTGAGTGATGAATTATAATGCCGTTACTGAAAGAATTTTTTATGAACTACATTTCATTTTATAGAGCAAAAGATGTACTTATTACCGCAGTTTAAGCTTGGATAAATGCTTTTTCTGGTAGAATTCATGGAATCAGTTCCAACTCAGTAGTGTAGATAAATTACTCCGATTCAAGTTGTAGAATTTATGATCAACCTCTGCTTAATTGACCGTTTGAAATTCCCTAGATTGTACTTAATTTACGATTTTTGCAGAAGACACGAAACTGCGCCAAATCTCTCGCATTTCGCTTGCTTATAAAATCGCACCCGCTTGAAAATTTTTGATCGGCTCTTGCGAATAAACTAATTGAGTGAGTGTACCCCTACTGGGGAGAAGTTTGTCGTGTGCTGTCACGTGACCAGCTTCACCCAGGGTCTCTCTTTCAGAGCGGAAAAACGTAAAAAGCATGCGCGAACTCTGCGTGGGCGCTGGGCACCAAACTGTTTCAAAAATGGCGGCAATTTTAATTGTCTTATTTTCAACAATTTACTATGCTACCGCAGATAACTCGGTAAGTAGCGATAATTATCCCACACAAGATGATAGCTGCAGATGTAACCTTGCTGTGGTTCGATTTTCTGGGGCTTCTTAGACTTTTAGAAAGATTTTCAAACCTTCATTGTTCCCGTGGCGTGTAAACAAATCGCCTCTACGGGTCTGTTATTGTCATGGACCATTTTACAAAAAGCGACTATATAAGCAAACCCCTGAATATTTAAGGTCGAGAGCTTAACCCTGGGTAGAAAAATAGTTAATCGTTAATTACTGAGTTTGCCAAAGTATAAAATTGTTTGCCAGAGTGGATTTTTAATTTTTTTCGCAAGGATCTAATTATCGGTTTTGAGGGAGCAATTTTATGCGATGCGTTACTTCCGATCTCTTAGTATATTGTACTGCTTTATTTCTTTTAGTTTAGTATATGTCTCTTCAATATATTGTATATTTCTTTTTGTCTTTCACTGCCCGCCTCGATTAACTTTCGCTACTTGCGGTCCAGTATAATTAGTTAAAAGTTGATCATGATAAACAATAAAAAAGTTTGTTTTTGACGCGGGTGTGTGTGCATCCATCTAGTAGGCTCAGGTCAATTACACAACTGTTGTGTAACAATATTTATCTGCACAGGTCAACTGAAGGCAGGAAAAATAGCTTTAATTACGGAAACTTCCCAAATAACCCCTTTTGTTACTGTGCTTAGCCGCGGAGATTTTGAATTTGTTTCACAAAGCCTTCCGTGGTCGCAGTCTTGCCATCATTCACTCGTCGCGCAATTATGTTTTAGAAACGAAAAAATAAATAAATAAATGCATCCAGTGAGCAGAGGTTGACCAGCTGCAACTTTTCAAATAGAATTCAGTTGTGCTGACGCCAAATATGAATTGTCTTGTAATGAGAAACATAGAGAATATAAAAATAGAGATGAAGCTCGTGTAGCATAGTTACAAAAGAAGTGTCCCTTTGCTGTGTTTGTAGTCATGTACCGGAACCTGTACCGCAAATCCAGTTTTCGCTCTTGTCCTTACACGGTGTTGGTAAAATGCCCGGTCCGACTTTATAGCATATTCGATGAAATTGGACAAAACGTAGATGGTAAAATGTATTTTTACCACAAAAGCCACTGCTCAACGGTACAGAATCGAACCGAACCGGCAGCGTTTTTCAGTTCCCTTGCGCCCGCGAACGGATATGCGCAGAAAAATTGCGCAGAACGTTTTTCCGCTCTGAAGGTCTCTCTCTCTCTCTCGCTAAGGCGGGAAGAAGAGAGACCCTGGGAACGAGGTTGAAGCGGTCCCGACTGATCGGAATTTTCCGATCGTCCTTGTGACGTCATCGTCCGACTGCTTTCACGAAATAAACAAATATGGCGCTGAAGTGCTTTATTATCCTTTGCATTGTGTGATAAATTTGCCGGCGGCCAGCTCTGTTGGGACAACTATTCCTCAGTTTACACACTGAAGGACTGACAAAGCAGATTTTTTCGAGGAGTGGATGAATGTTTACATGCCTTTACCATTTTATCTTTGCCCACCGCTTCACTCGATGTTACTTCTTTGTACTGTTGCAGAGGACACTACATAACATAGGGTGAGGAGGATCCGAGCCCAACTGGATCCAGGCTTCGTTTGGAAAAGTATTCCTGATTAATTATTTGACTCAAAAGCTGTTCATTTTTCGTTGCAGGTCAAATAAAGCGGGATAATGTCAAACACAACGCGTGCCTCTTTTTTGTGTTATTTGACCGATATTTCGGAAGAGTAACAATTACCATCCCTTCCCCTACTTGGGCTTGCTTTTGGCTGTTAATTTTTAACTCCCTTCTTCCGCTGAACTGCCTATATTAGCGGGAACCCGGGAAAATCTGGCGGGAGATTTGAGTTGTAATTTATCTTTGCGTAGCTCGCGTCTTGATAATGGCAGAAAATTATGATGACTGTACATGTGCTTCTTGCGAACAAATTCCCGAAAGAACCTGCTACGTTTCTTCTATGGATCAGGTCGCAAAGCTAATTTCAAGTTTTGAAACGAAAAATACTGTAAAGTTTTCCTGTTACAAGGGTATTGGTAACTTTGGAAATCATGGTGAGTTAATATTTATTAATTTTTGGTTAACTTTTGCCCCCATAATACAGTTCTGCTGAGTCCTGTCAATTGCTGCAAATGTGGGGATCTAACCTTTGGAATAATAATAATTAAAAAAGAAAATCAATGGATTTAGAATCCACAGGAGGACACAGGATGACACTGAGACACTTCTTACAACAATAACAACACAATCCTTCCTTTAACTTAACATTTTGTGATACTTTTTTTGAATTATGGAGTTCCTCATATACACAAAACTTCAATTAGATGAATAAAGTGTTAGTGAAAATTAGGAACTTCACTCTGGACAGTGCTCATTTGTTATTAGAATCTTTGGTGACTCTACAAATTCAATCCCAGGAGAATGCCCCTTACAACAAATCCACCCCAGCCCCCTCCCCCACCCCTTCCCATTGCCA
>NW_028145459.1:3915000-3977500 GCF_977016875.1 Pavona decussata
CTTTACAACACAACTCCTGAAGCTCCATTTTATCATTCTCATGATAAAGTGCATCTTGGGACCATTAACAAAGGATTTATCTGTAACTTTTCTTTGTACTCTTGACAGAACATTGTCATATCAGTCTTAGTCCACCAGTTTAGAACAGAATGCATTGAAAGATGTTTTCAACACCATGAAAGAACACTTTATACATCATTTTGAAAATTTTGGATGGGAAGAGATGCTCCAGGTGTGTCTGAAATGACTTGTGTGTTGAATTGTTGAACCCTCTCTAAGGGTAGGTAATGAATTTCGCTGCCAGCGGCCATCTGTTTGATGTAGTCATGCATAAGTTGCTTGGAGAAGAGCGTTGTTGCAAATACACACTCAATATCTGGATTGAATAATTTATTATTAGGGTTGGATATTCCTCGATCTGGCAGGTCCTTTTGTCCCTCTTCATGAAATGTGTTCTGCAGAATCTTCCCTAGTCTTCCCTGCAGGTGTAATTTTTGACCAAGTACCAAACAGTAGCCACTTTCCTCCATAAATGTCATCAGCCTTCCGATTTTTATCCTTTCCAAGAAAATTATGTGAAGAGGTGTTGTCTATGTCATCATTGATGATAAAATTTTCTTGCTCACCAATTCCACACATTGCAATATATACTTGGACCAGCACCACAATATGAATTGACGAAACAATTTGTAACTTCCTCTACCATGTGCTCCATAGTAGCTTTATGTTTGTCATCTCCTATACCATACTCTGAATAAATTCCCTTGCTTGAAAATTTTCATTGGATAGGACATGGTTTTGTGCAGCATGAACTCGTTACACCCGATTGCTCTATCTGTGGTACTAAACTTTTGAGTTACAGACCTCAATTTTAGTATCCTCACCAAACTGCATGACAACCACATTCGTACCAAAGTTCCTCACAGGGCCTCAGCTGGACCATTGTCCACAATAAATGCAAAATGTTCTACTCTCAATGTCTCAGTTTCAGGATTTCTGAACAAATGATTAAGTGCTGGATTTGTTACAGAAGAAAGATGGAATTGAAATCAGGTTGAACTGTTTCTGGCTCAAAGTAAGAAAGTTTTATAAGGGTGGTTTCTGTTCCCACCCTACAAACAATGTTAACAAACCTCTGTTTCCCTTTCTCTTCAAGAGCTACAGTGTAGCTGTCTCCATAAGCAGGTGACTCATCAGTATATTAACTGCCTTATGAGTGGACCTATTCCAGTTGTGATGAAGAAGGATAACTTTCCACTTCCAAGTTTTTCCTGGTTTTTGAACCAGAGATAAACATCAGTGTGAATTTTTTCTTTGGCATCCTTAATGAGTCTACCAAAATACTGTGTGGCAATTATGATTGTCCTAAATCCAAGGTGAGGTTGACATTTTAGAGTGCACCTGTGTAAGTTTCCAAAATTTTTAATAAGTGCTCTTCTTCAATTCAGTTCGTGGTGGCTTATGAACAGATAAGCAGGTGTTAATACCTCGCCCTGGATGGTGCTTTAGTAGCAGGGTAAGTTCCTCTGCAGTAATTTGAGTCTAATTGTAGCATGTCACTGCGCCTGGCAATGAATCTCTCTGGAGATAAAGTTAAGGATTGTTTCCCTTGCATATTTCGTGATGGTATTACTCTCTCCAGCTCTGTGACGTGCAGTGTCTGCTTGTCTACATGTAGGATGGCTTTCCAGGCCTCCCGTTGCCCTGTATATATGATTTCTTTCTCCGTGAATTCCTGCAAGATCTGGAAATTCTTTACACTTCAGTTTCCTTCCTCTCCCTTTCAACAAAACTAACAATAATCTCTCCTCCAATGGCAAATAAAAACATTTATAAATATTGTTGACAAAAAAAGCACATATTTGTGACAGCCTTTTATCCTGGACATATTATTATTTACTCTAAAATTATGTACGATCCTAGTCTATTATTCACTGTACCTTTCTATGTTTGTATGTCGTGGTGAATAAATAAATAAATAAATAAATAAATAAATAAATAAATGAACATAACTGACAAAATTAATGTGAGAACCAGACATCTGCTCACAGCAATTCACCTTTTGTAATAAGGAACTGCTAGTTACAACATTTCTGCTTTTTCAGCTTTTAGGTTAATATCAAACTGTGATGGAACCAAAGAAACCGCCACTAGCATCACTCAATCCTAAAAGTTTCAAGCGATACAGATCAAGTCCTGGTGGGAGTAATTCAAGTGAGTTAACCTTCTGTTCTCATCTATTTTATTTATTCAAATCACTTGATAAGTCATGCCATTCTGGATATATTATTAATTAGTAACTTTTGAAGTTCAAATATAATAATTTTAAACTTATCCAAGAAAGCTGGAATAACCAGAATGCTTCAATCCAGGCTGTATGTGAAATAGGTGTTAATTTGGTGTTAAGCTGGATACTGCCTGCAGGCTTTCAATTGTTAAAAAGGAGGAGGAATTGTGTGACTTTAATCTTCTAAATGAGGCTAAATACATTTTTTACGCCAACTTATTTCACACAAGGGATTATTTCATGCTTCTCAGAGGCTGCTGGGAAATAATGACTTGTTTTTGTTTCAAGAATATGAGGATAGGTCAGTGTTGGTGAGACATACGTATTTGTGTGCAAGATAATTAGATTAGTATTCAGAATGACAGATTCTACTGTCATTACTGGAAAGGATGCAATTCCAGATAATAATGATGATGATGATGATGATTAATATTTAGTCAGGAGGCTCCTCTCACCATGGTGGTTTTTGAGGGAGATCATCAAGAGATGCATGATCCAACTAGCGCTAACAAAACACACACACATTTTCTAACCAACAGGAATGTCTAAACACTCATCATGAAAGAAATTGTGTAGACTTGACCCAATGCCAAATCTGCTTGTTAATGCATGGCTGCTTAGAACAGCTGTTGCCAGTTATTACCAGAATGATCAACTCATCATTACTGCAGGAGGACACTTTACAATGATATGGAAAGAAACACTGGTTGACCCACGCTTTCCAATCTATCATTTCTGAAAGAAACTTGAAAGATAGGTCGCCTCTGAAATCCATGAATATCTTAATGGCAACAACCTTTACATGGTTGCCTAACACGTGACCTAAATCTTGCTGTTGTCAGCATGCAGTATTACGGTAGGTGTTGAAATAATATTGTCGGAGCATGCTGTGTTTGATTAGATGCAAGCCCACCTGTCAAGTCATGGTCTTTATCCCATGGTACAGTCTGCATACAGACAGGGACAAAGTACAGAGACAGTGCTTCTTAATATACACAATGGTATACTAATGGCCATGAATAGCAAGCATATTGTGCTCTTAGTTCTACAAGATCTTAGCGCTGCATTCAATACCGTCTGTCTTGTCTTCATGTCTGGATAAGAGGGACGGCACTCAAGTGGCTTGCCTCTTATTTATCAAACTGGCTTTAACATGTTTTACTTGATGGAACTGCTTTCCAGTTAAAGCAAGGATTTCGCTTGATTCCTGTTTAGGTCTGTTACTCCTTACCCTGTATGCCAGCAAACTATTTGAAGTGGTCAAAAGCTGACACTTGCCAAGTGCGCTTATTTAGAGGGTCCCCAATAGGGTTCTTCAATCCCGCCATCCCAGACAAAATTTTCCCTCAATCCCGTAATCCCGTCCGCTGTTTCATACCAATCCTGATCCCGGTCAACTCATAGTTTTTTCAAGCCCCTTACCTCGACGAAAAAAGGCATTTTCAGTTGGATGTAAATTCCCACTGCAAATCTGAGCACTGATCTGTACAAGTACTGGTCTTTGGTCACGAGAGAAATTAGCTGTAAGATTATTTCTTCTATTTCTTTCCACCATAACGACGACATCGTTCATAAAAGACGTTTTCAAAGTTTCCCGCGATTCATGTCAGTTAATAAGTCGTTAGCAATTTTTTTTTAGAGATTGTCCTTTTTCCTTTTGTTTTTTCTTTTTATTCTCTCTCAATTGAATGGTGAGGGCTGCCTGTCTTATCAGTTTGATCCTTGGAAAACTTTTCAGTCATCAAAGTCCATGGTGAAGAGCATTGCTTCTCACGTACTACAACGTGGGACTGTACTGACAGATATTTAAGGCTGGTTTCCATATGATCGCGGATCGCAGATTGCAATACGGTCTGCGATCGTCTGCGATCATATGGAAACTACTTCTGCGATTGTCTGCGATCCTGCGATCGCAGACGATCGAACCATGTTCTATCTAAAGGCTGGTTTCCATATGATCGCAGACGATCGAACCATGTTCCATCTAAAGGCTGGTTTCCATATGATCGCAGACGATCGCAGACCTTATTGCGATCTGCGATCTGCGATCCGCGATCATATGGAAACCAGCCTTTAAAAAGGTGACAGGCCAAACACGACCCCCGCTGGTTGCTTTATCTACCTTAGACTTCTGGATTAAGTACTTTCCTGTCGTACGTTTCTGAGAGATTTTCCTTTTCGATCAAAATGTGGTGAGATCTCTCTGTTGACCTTTTGAATTTGATCATGAAAGAAACTGAATGGAGGTTTTCTTATCATTCGGAGCGGTTTGAATTAGTTCCTTCATGTTGTTGTGTACGCTAGCCCTGTGGCATTTGTTTAGGCTTAACGGCTCAAGTTAACTGAAAGGTCTCAGGGAGCACAAAGAAATTTTATCTGTAAAGACATAGGACCCTTAAATTTATTTTCTCGTCTAGGACGGTGACAAAGTCTAGATTTTCATTGTACATTTTCGATACCGGACTTCCCGGATCTCGTTTCTTTATAGTAACATTTCCCGCATCCCGCTTTGTAAAATCGTCAAATCCCGCGTCCCGTCCCTAATTCTAATCCCGAATCGTCGCTCTTTTCTGCTAAAATCCCGAACCCCGACCTTTAAAAAAGCCAAATCCCGGATGCGGAAAAACCTATTGGGGACCCTCTATTTACACAGATGACATACAGACTGTTGTACTTAGCCTTTAAGCCTGACTGTGCCTTGAGTACAGTTGATCTAGTAGTAGCGGTATAGTTAGCTACGTTACGCAGAATGAGCGACAAGCTCACTTCCATATAAACAAGGGAGTTACTGTAGACATTTTTACTTTTACTTTCCTTTGAAGATTTTGTAAGGCCCAGTTCCAACGTCGTTCAATTTTCCACAGGGTGTTTCTAAAATGCAGACCGAAGACCCAGTGATATCTAAATGAAGACCTAGTTAACTTATATTAAATGAAGACTTGTTGATCAATCTTCTCACAATATTTTAAACAAGGATGATGCTAACCACAATGGGTCTGACTATTTAGGCTGGTTTACGCGTAAAAGCAAGGCTTAAAAGCAAGCATAAGCATAATTTAGCGCAAGCATAAGCACAAAGTTTTTTACATGTGCGATTAAGCATGTGTGCGATAAGTGGATTAGCTTTGCTAATGGCAATTATGCTAATTAAAGATTACAAGCATTGGTCAGCATAAGCACAAGGTGACATATATATGCAGGTGCAGTGAATTAAAATTTTGGCGCCAAAACTTTCAATCCGAGATGGTACACATTGCCATCTTGAAAACAGAACATCCACTGACAACTTGTGACTACTTTTCTGTTCTCCTGTGCCTATGCTTGCATTATATTATCCCATATTGCACGGGCGACCCAAACAAAAGTGCAAGCACAAGAAAAAAGAACAATTTCCTTCTCTTGTGCTTGCTTTTATGTTTGCACTTATGCTTGCTTGCCCTGGTTTAATACATGTTGGTTTCTTGTGCTCATGCTCGCATTTATACCTATGCTTGCATCCTACGTGAAAACTAGCCTTTAAGTTCACAGTTTTTCGAAGATGAGGACAAGCAAATTGTAAATTTTGATTGTTCCATATCCTTTTCCAAGAGGGAGAAAGTAGCACTCTCAAGAGGGAACTTTGCAAAGTTCCCCTCCTTGCCCAGAACCCCCTCAGGGATCGGCTGATAATAAGTGCATAACACCCCTATCTTGAAGAATGCATTTTAGGTAATTCCTGCGTTGGGTTTGGTATATGAAAAGTGCAACAATTGAATTAAGCCTTTTCAAACTTAATTTTTGGGATGACCCAAATTACATGTCTTGTTTTTAACTCTCTTCTCTGGTGAATTCACTTGTATGCATCAGTCTAAGTAGTGTAGAGAAATCACTGCTTGCAGGGTAGTCTAAATCCCATCCATGGGGGAGGAGCCAGAAGAGCAGACAGAGGAGTGCAGGCAAACACTGATTATTAAATGTAGTTCAGAGCAAAAGCAAAAGCACATTTAGTGATACCCGAGAACAATCCTGTCAAGAATACTCAGCTGCTTCTACGTCACCCACCAAGCCTTCAATTATTGACCTCACAACTATGAAATCCTTTTGAACTTACAGAAATCACAGAAAAGGTTTACAAGTGTGTAGGTTGTGGGAACAAACTTTAAACTAGAAAAGACAGCCTGGACCCACACATGTACCTGTACATGTACGTTTTAAAGAACAAGATTCTGTCTGGATCAAACACCAGAACTACTAAAAGAAAACATTTGAAAATTGAAGCATTCTCATGTTTATCACATCTTCCTGGTAGGATGAAATCCAAGCTTGAACTATGAAAGTGTATGAATGTATATCCCAAGTTATACTCTTACTGCTACACAGCTTTATTTACTACAGGAAACACATAATAGTCATCCTTCTTCAGTGTCAAGTTCTTCTTCTGATATGAAAAATTTGTTCAACATGTTCATATAATTCAAACCTTTAGGTAGAAATAAAATCCATACTGGGCAACCTCAGATTTGTTTACTGACAATTTTTGCTTCAAATTGGCTGATAGTAAGATACAGTCATTTGTGAAAAGGGATCCATGAGGTAAATTAAACATGGCTCGAATTCTTTACCATGGTTGTCAAGAAGATAGATGTAAAATACAGAAATACAGTGTGGTTTCCTTACTTGACCTTGTAAATGGTGTCCTCCTACCAGAGAAGGTAAATTATTCTGCCAACCCCCCCCCCCCCCCAACACACACACACACACACACACACACACCCCTCCAATTTACTTTCTTCAACACTGGGAGAATATTCACCAAGATAATTATTTTGTTGCAAGACTGAAGTATTGACTGTTGTGGGGAAAAACAAGTCTGACTGGTTATTACTAACAATAATTTATTAGACAGTTGCATTTGAGCTGAATGTTATAGCTAAACCCTACAAAAAAAAGCTGCCAGTAAGACTACAGACTAGTCTTGTTTGCTCTGTTTTAGCAGCTTCTAATAAGTCTTTTAAGTAACATATCATTTCTGACTGTAATAAATTAATTCCTTCTTTCAGCCACAAATTCAAGTACAACCAACAATGACGAGACTGTCTCACAATTGACTCCCAGTCCAGGTATTTCAATACTGTTTTCATTCAACTTATGAAGTTGGTACATTGTAGGTGCACTTTTTTGCCTGTGTTCTTCAGAGTTCTTCAATTACAACACTCACGCAAAGGTCAGGGTCTATATCTCTCATCGAGCTTGGGTTACCTGTGCTCAAAGAGACATGCTTCACAGCGCCAGAGGTGTTTCTGCAGGTCAAAAGCCTCTGCATACTGTAGAAGAAGAATTGATTTGCGAAAAAAAAAAGGGGAAGAATGCCACTAAACAAGCAGCCTAAAATGTTGCGTCAAGAGATTTGTTATTATAAGGTCGAGTTTTTTTGCTATCTCAGGTTAGGATTTGCTGGAGTAATCAGAAATTTTTGGGAAATAGGCTCTATGGAACGCCATGACTGCCTTATGATACTTTTTGACATTCTTTAAGGTGGTTTTGTAATTATATGCAGTGGTCTAATCATTATATGCGGTGCTGATTCCGTTATATGTGGTGTTTATTCCATTCTCCGTGATGGTTTCTTTATTATATGCGGTAGTTATTATATTATACGCAGTGCTTTTTCACTTATACGCAGTGTTAACTGCGTTCTACGCGGTATTTTTGCCATTATGCGAGGTGCTTGTTCCATTATGATCGATGGTTAATTCGTTATATTTGGTGCTTATTTCATTATGTTTGGTAGTTTATTCCTTATATTCGGTGATATCTTTTGCGGTGCCTTCTTCCCATTATACACTGTGCTTTTCTCATTATACGCGGTGCTTTTTTCGTTATAATCACGGAGCCTCGTCCTCGTTTGATCTGAAACGAGGCCAGAAACACAAGAAGGCCTGGGCATGAGACATGGAGCTTTTTCTCCCGCCATTTTGAAGCTGCTACTTTTCGTCTTTCGTCTAATGCGTATTTCAGCCTATACATGGAGTCAATCTTGAATGAGTTAGGGTTAGGTATACTGAAAGAAAGATTTGAAGATGAGAGAGCCGAACCAGAAGTCGTTGCATGCTTGTCAGATGGAAACCTGGCTTCGCTCGGCGTGTCAACAATCGGCGATCGTATTCGGCTACGAGAACTTTGCGCAAAATCTTTAGAAAAGTGCAAAGATGAAGGTGATGATGATCGGAAAAACTATCGAGAACGAGTAAGAGAGGAGAGAAATCATTTGTTTCAACCTAATCGCAGTAGCTCTAGTGGAAGAGGAAAGAAGCGGAAACCTGCTTGCCCACAGTCAAAGAGGCAATGGTCTTTTCAGTTTGTGTGTCTGGCGGACAGATGTTCTTTTAAGACACCATCTTCTCTTGAGAAGCAAATACTGTATAAGGCAGGCCTAGGGTTGAAAAAGATCAAGCTTGATCCTACTGACGACGAAGATACAGTGAAAGAGAAGATACTGTCTGACAATAAAGACGGCGACGGAAACCCTGTAGGCTTTCCCTCCCTTCGTTCATGTGGAGGGTTTGAGTTGATGCAGAGTTCTCCAAACTGCAGAGACCTACGACGTATTGATTGCTGTTGGAGTGCAAGAGATCTCAAAGCTAACTTAGGAGGAGGTCAAGGGAAAATATACATTGTTCCGATTCAGAAGTCACTTTCCACAAAACCTACTCAAAAGAGTGAAAATTCAACTTTAAAGGAGGAATGCCACATTTGTCACAAGCAAATTCTTATTCGAGATCTGAGAAAACACCTGTGGGACTGTCAGGATGAATCCCAAGTGTCTGATGAAGGTGACGATGATTTAATGCAGTCTGCATTCAATACTTCTAGAAACGAAGGGGACATAATTTCACCTTCATCAACATCAACCATAACAGAGCCACCACTTTTCCCAACCACATCACAATCTGAATCACAATGCAGTAACAGGGTTACCTCAGCAGCTGCAGCAACTACTTTGGTTGACTTAACCAGCGAAACTTCATTGCTCGATCCCACATCATCAGCAAGTCACTCAGACGATGATAAAATGACAGTGGATGAGGTGGCTGAAAAGACAGTACAATACTGTCGGAAAAATAATATAAATGATCCAGTTGAAATTTTGCGATGTTTGCAGTTATATATGGTCACTGGCAGAGCCCTTGAAGTTGAGTTTGCCCATGTGGAACAATCTGGAGAGACAAACTTCATCATGGTGGATCGCCAAAACCTCTTACAAACTGCACTTGATGAAATAAGTTCCCTGGAAGACTTCAGGAGGACGCTGGAGGTCCAGTTTTATGATGAGGTGATGTTCCTAGTTTTATTAGGTCTTTTTCTTGCAGAACGCAGTGGCCCCTTGTGACCTTTTTTCTGCCTGTACAGTAGGTGACTAGAAAATCTTAGCGCAAACCTTTGATGTAAATGTTGGCGACCCTGGGGTTCGTATGCTCAGAAAACTCAAATGATGTACAATTTGTCATCAGCACAACCTTAATTTCAGTATTGAGCATGTTGGGAATGGCAGGAATTGGCAGTAGAAGAATTATTGTATCAATTCAGCTGAAGCAAAGAATTTTAACACTTGTAACAGAGGTTCACTTAAATAAATACCTCCTGGCTACAAATAAATGACTTGTTTTGGCAGTAATCTTCTTTTGGTGTGAGATCATTAATACTTAACATGTATGTGCTTATGATTTTCAAAAGTGTTCTTGATTTTACACCATTGGAGAGAAAACAAATATTAGTCCTTTCCTACCTTTTTTATGAATAGTCTATGTCCACAGATACTGTGTATGGACTAATACTGATGGTTTTCCATATTTAGGAGGCTCAGGACTATGGTGGCCCCCGAAAAGAGTTCTTCTGTTTGGCACTTAATGAAATTAAGAACAAATACTTTGATAATGGCCTTAGAGAGCTGATGTGCCAGGATTACCATACAGTTGGAATAATACTTGGTGAGTACTGAAATAAGTTTTATTGGTTTTGTACATGTATCCTGTAAATCTAGCTTATGAGCCATTGAACTTACTCTACATGTAGTTCACAAAGTTGCATGTATAGTGATAATAATCATTTATTATTGACTTGCCTTTGTCATAGGTCTCAGTATTATTCAGAATGGAAAACTGCCCACTTTTTTTACTGAAGAGATGTTACAGGCTATCTTTAGCAGAGTAGAATTAGAACCTTGCCTTAAAGAACTACAGAATGGATTTAAGAAAGTTGGAATATACCAAGTAAGATTCACTCATTTTCACTGTCTTTGAAAATATTATTACTACTGTTTTAATGTTTTTTAATTTCATTCCAAATTTCATCAGATATGCTGATATGCTATGTAAGCTTTTTGTTAAATATCCTATTCTCCTATTTTTCATGTTTTTTTCCTATCTTTCCTATTTTTGATGTTCAAATTTCCTATTTTCTTGAACCTATGTGCTGCTTGACATCCTGTACATGCAAGAAATACATGTACTGCTGGCTTGGGATTGCCCAAAAACTATGCCAGCCTTGCATTTTAGTTGGTTAATTTTTCTTGAAAATTCCTTCTTTTTCTGGTCTGGAGACAAGATGATAGAGGAAAAGGGCCATAAACTATTACAAGAACTGCACAGTATGTATTGTATGTTATTTTCCACTTGTAGATTGGATGTGAGCTTCCAATATTCCTCCACCTGTTAAGGCCAGGGCCTCAACAACCTCTGACTGTAAAGAATGTGACCAACCTTCTTAAACCAGAATTCAGTGAGGAAGGGTCCAACAGCAGGACATTTGAAAATGCAGTCTATGCAAAGTTTATGAAGTACATGAGGGAAGCAGCAAGTAAGTCAATAATAAATTTCAGTGTATGATGATAACAGAGAGAGTATTCACATTTATTGCAAAAAGTGACCAAATGACTCTTTTTTCATATCATTTATTGCATACATGTATTCTGTTTGTTGTGCACCTCTTTTAGTGTGAGGGTAAGTGTTATTTACCTTTTTGAAAACCTTGAGGAAGCAGTTTTTTTGATTCATTGTTGTAAGATACATTAGTAATAATTATTGTTTGGCCATTTGCTGTTCCCTGTTCGTGTGATGCTTGACCTCACCAATGTATAGTAATAGCAGTACACATGTATATGTGCAGCTGTAATGTGTACATGTCAGTGGTCATGCAATGATTCTAATAGTGCATGTACATTTGTAGGAACATATAAAATTGAAATTGTTATATACCTAGACTTTCACTCAACAAAACAAGCACTGTGATTGGTTGATTCTTGGTCATGTGCTCCTGATCAAATACAAATGTATCCCGACCAGGATACAATTCTGCAGTTGTTTCTTTGTTTGTTTTGCTGTGATTGTTGAAGGGAAAGTCTAAATGTATAACAAAGCACTTAATGTATGGTCCCTTGGGAAAACTAGTTAGTTTCCTTTTCCCTTGAGTCCTGATGATTCCCTCAACTTCCTCTTGGGAAGCATCAGGACTATTAGGAAAACAAAACTAACTGTTTCCTTCAGGGCCATACATTAAGTGTATAGTGTAACTTAGCAGATCGAGGAAAATCATTTGTGTTGTAAGGCCACTTATACATGTAGCTCTTTCCTCTTTTACTCTTATCTGTAGGTGGAAGGAGAAATGGAGTAAAGCTGGCTCAAATTCTGAAATTTACCACAGGAGCAGAGGAGGAGCCAGTTCTGGGTTTTGTTCTACACCCAACTTTGGTTTTTGTGGAGGTTTTAAAGGGATTTTTTCCAACAGCCAACACTTGCGTCAATCGTTTGTGTCTACCACGGCCATCTATGGAAGTCCCCTTACCCAAAGATGATGAATTATTTAACATGTATGATCTTGCCTTTGCTAATGCATTTTTTGGTAACATATAATTCAAGGCCAAACTGAAGGATGAAATGAAATAAATTATTGTTATTTCTCTGTGTGCTTTGAACCCAGGAGTAACATACATATACTGTAAGTCCACTGAGTGTGATTATTTGGGTTACAGTCGTTCTGTTGCTTTCAGTTTGTCAGTTAAGCCATGATGTTAATGAGTTGAATATTGAGACTCAATACATCTGTTGTTTGTCCTGTCTTGTGATGTTGTTGATCAGTTATCTACAAGCTTTGGTTGGTCACTGGTTTCTGTTCAGTGACTATTGTTTTTAGTTGGTAAACCAGCTTTCCACTCTGCACTGCAATACATTTAGCAGAGTAGCAGTCAAGATGTGACCAGTTTATTAATGGTGCCGAGTAAGTGATTGATAATGTGACCACTTACAGTGTGGCTGTTCAATGGCAGCAACAGCCATATAAAAATAATATTCTTTCCACTTTCACTCTGAAGATGGTTACTGCCAAACTAGTCATTGTAGACTACATGTTAGAGTTCTTTACACAGTATTTATCAGTTATAGAGGGTGGGGTGGGTGCTGGTCAGTTTATGGGACCTTCATTGCAACTTTGAAAGTTATAATCAGTGTAGTCCAGGATGTTTTCACTAAATAGTGGTCATTTTGTTGTTTTATGGGATACCCCTTAAATGTTGCTCTGTATTCTAACCTGTTAAAGTTAAGCATTTTCTTTGAAATTTGGACAGGGAATACCATAATCTCTCTAGTAAGCTACCCTCCTTTTTAAGCCCCTCCCCTCCCTTTTAACACTCAATTTGATCTGTAAGATGCAACTAACATACTTTTTCTTTCCTTGTTTGAACTATTATTATTGTTAATATTAGTATTAGTAATTCTTTGCATGCTGCACTACCAGGATTTGAATTGCTGTTATTCACTTACATTAAGGTTGCCCAAGTAGACTTTTAAATGTAAGAATAAAATTAAGTTGAAAAAAACTGAAATAGAGTGATGATTATCTTTTAATATTATTTAATGACAAAGCTAAAAAGAGGCATATTTTTAAAATTTTTCAAGTCTTGTAAGATGATTTTCAATTTGTTACTTAAACAAAAAGTTTAATAAAAGAAGTTTTATTAGTTGCTTGTGTACAGATTGTTTCTTTGTACTCATTCAAGTCAAATGACTGTGCTTGTTTTTAGTACAGTGTTTCAGTTTCACTCAGCCTCACCACCATTAACTCGGGTGCAGTTGTTTCCTTAAAACTACATACAAAAATTCAGGTATTCTTGGGCAAACTAAAACATTGACCCAAAAGCCACGTGTTCTAGTGATGCTCTTTCGAAAATGACATGCATCAGTGAAAAGCCCTCTTTAGGGAGTGTCAGTAAAGTTTAAGAATTGAATGAATATTGCTGAACAATATGCAGGCCTTTCAAATACATATCAATGCCAAAATTTGAAGATGTCCATGTTGATGGAATTTCAGTCTGCAGCTGTTGCTTGCAGTTTTCACTCAATTGAAATGATGGGGCTTGAAACATTGGCCTACCCTGACTGTCCTCTTCTGCCTCATCATTAACGAACCCTTCAACACCATAACTGTTGATGGCTTCACTTTCCAATTCAATCCCCATAGGATTTTGCAGCTGACCAGCAATCCACATTCTGATAGGCGATGATCTAGCTGTGCGCACTCTGTGTTGCGACCAGGCCCTATTCCACATGTCAAGCTTTTCTTGAATCTTGTGCAGAAAAACATGGTGTAGAACAAGCACATGAAGATCATTAAGGGGATCTAGGATTCCTTCATCTTCCATAAAATAAAACAGTTGATAGTAAACAGCTAGCACCCCTTGATAGACGTCCCTCCACAGGCGTTCAATACGTTGATTATGTGTGCTCTTTCCCGTAATGGCACTCCCTCTGTTCACCCCTCTTCTTGAAATCATATAATCTGCAATTTTTACATTCTCGAGTCCCTGGTCAGTTCGTACTCTGCTTGGTAGGCCATAAGCATTAACTGCTTCCAAGAAGCAAGCCAAAAGAGTATCTGCATTGTTGGTATCTGTACATTTAAGCATAACTGGTAATCGACTGAAACCATCAATTGCACCCACAATGATGAAGTTCCATCTTACAAGTTTATGATTTGTGTCGATGTGCCACAAATGGTTTGGTCCTTGAACGTTATATACTCTTCGTTTCAAGCGCCCCTTCTTTCTCTCTCTCACCCCCTCCTGATCAACACGGTGAATACTATCCCTAAGTCTCATTCTCTGCACTTTGATGTTTCTTTCTTTCAGAAGAAACCGCAACATTTGCTCTCCACAAAAGGGAAAATCTTCCGACACTTGCCTCACGTGACGATCAAGGTCATCGTCAGATATGTTGCTAAAATTGTGAGACCTGAGTCCGTATTTTTCCATTCTACGATAAATAGTTCTTTCACTGACGGAAAGCATAGAAGAAATCTGCTGTATCGTGAAGCCTTCTTCTAAATGACCTTCCAGTACTGATTTAGGAATGTCAAATGCTGGTGCACCGCATCCTACACGTTGCTTTTCTGGCTTCTGCCTACCGTATGTGGAACATTCCAAGCGTAAATTCATCATGTCCACCCTGCTGGTTATCCCTAACTGATTCATTTCATGAGTAGATAACATGGAAATTATATCTGGAGTAATTTTTTCTCTTTGGAACACTTCAGTCAAATGACCTAAACTGAGTTTTTTTAGAATTCGAGCCATAACATCCATTTTCGAGGAGTCCGCCATTTTTTTCAAAGATACCTCAAACCCAGGCCTCCTTGTGTTTCTGGCCTCGTTTCAGATCAAACGAGGACGAGGCTCCGTGATTATAACGAAAAAAGCACCGCGTATAATGAGAAAAGCACAGTGTATAATGGGAAGAAGGCACCGCAAAAGATATCACCGAATATAAGGAATAAACTACCAAACATAATGAAATAAGCACCAAATATAACGAATTAACCATCGATCATAATGGAACAAGCACCTCGCATAATGGCAAAAATACCGCGTAGAACGCAGTTAACACTGCGTATAAGTGAAAAAGCACTGCGTATAATATAATAACTACCGCATATAATAAAGAAACCACCACGGAGAATGGAATAAACACCACATATAACGGAATCAGCACCGAATATAATGATTAAACCACTGCATATAATTACAAAACCACCTTAAAGAATGTCAAAAAGTATCATAAGGCAGTCATGGCGTTCCATAAGGCTCGCTGTTGACACACATGATGCCACGCATAAGTGAAGTTTTTTGGTACTTAAGCAAAGGCTCTTCTGAGGGATATGGATGGTAGAATCGAATGCGCACTGCGTTCAACAACATTCTTGCCAGATAGACGACATAACGGAGCAGATGAAATGGCTTGCAGGGCACTGGTGGATAACTGAAGAACAGACCTAAATGGATGGTATGCTTGCAGCTGCAATTTGTAGGTAGCGACTGTGGACGATGCAAAGGCTTGTCGTCGGTATTGCCTTAGTTCAGCGTCAAGACTTTGTTCCTAAGCATGCACTGTACCTGCGGAGGCGAAGACGCAAAGGCGTTATTGGACATGTGGGGCTGATGATTGTTGGGCTCCTCCAGGTTGCTGATGCAGGACAAAGCCGTATCTGGTACAGTGAGAAGGGTCCTGGAGGCGTGATAGAGCATCGGTGATGGTATTCTCACACGAGCTGATATAAAATGAGTCAGAAACGATCGGTGTTGGGTTTAGGTATGGAACCAAGAGCGCTTACAATAGCAGGTTTTACTTTGGTGGTAACATAGTTGCCTTGTTGGATTTCTTCGCGAGTTTGTCTTTCTACTTTATCACCCACTTCTGTTGAGGTCGTCGAGTGGTAATTTGTCACTGGTGCCAGTGTAACAATGGTCTCTGGGGGGATAAGGTGAAAGCCATACATGATGCCATTGAGAATAAAATCTGAGTCATGGTCTTCTTGTAAGTAAGCGCGCCAGGCGTCTGCATTAAGAAGGGAAGATTGTAAAGTTGTGGAAAGTGACTGTGTCTCGTTGTACATAGCAGTGTGGGCATGTTGTGGGTGGGGCTGGTTACAATTTGGGACAATCATGTACACGTGTTGAAAGCGGCAGTTGGCCCACTGACATCCTGTGGTTGAGTTTGTTGCCGACAAATGGGTGCAGCAGCTTGCAGCAGGCAGACGAATTTTGGTGGTGTTGATGCAGAAGTACCGGTGGGCCGGCGTTTAATGAGAAAGCGAGTGTGTAAGTGCTGGGAGAATCACTTCCCCCACCAAAAGCCTTATTTGTGCTACAATTTGTGGTATTCATCACATCATATAGTACAACCAAGGAAAAGTGTGGTGCTCCATTAGAGCTTGGCGAACTTTACAGTGTAAGACTAGCAGTAATCATAGATTTTAAAGTGCGTTCGACACCTTAAATTGAACAAATTTGGCAAAATCATGCACCCTTTCATGTTTGTTTCAATTTAAATATTTGTTGACATTGTTATTTTTTTTTTGATGTGGCTTTTTCTGTATATTACCCAAAACTAGCATCTTATAGCAGAATATTGGAAGTTTTCTTTTCAAATTAATAACTGTGTGATCGGAAAAACGTTTCGTCCATTTTCTGTGGAATTGTTGAGCAAATGGAGAGACATGTAATAAAAAAGTAGGAATGACTTTCCTTTGTCCCATTGCAGATTATACGGCCTGCTGCATGACAATGTGTAAGTACCAACATGAAATATTTGCAATAAATGAAGCGCTGTTTAAAATTTTAGCAGCTACGTTGTTGAATTAAAAATATTAAATAGAAAGTATTTTTGGTCCCCCTGTTGCATGACACTGTCCAACTTTGAAATAATGCAAATCATTTTCAGTAAAAGGCTTTCAATCTTTGAGAAAAATGAGGCTTACAGGCCAGCATACTATTTTGGTCTTCTACTCAAATGGTATTTTACCAAAATGCCGTGAAACATAGGCGACTATAAAGCCGTAAAAATGTCAAACTGAAGCGAGCTAATTTGCATACAGTTTTGAAAGACATCTGGCCAAGGTTGTTCAAAGAGCGGATAACACTAGATCCAGTGGATAAAGCGCTATACAGCGGATAAAATGTACTCCAACTAATATATTTTATCCGCTGGATAGCGAATTAACCGCTGGATAAAACAATCCGCTCTTTGAACAACCGGAGCCTGATGTCTGTTTCTGATGCGTGTATATTTCAGGTATTTTGTATTTCGCTATTATACTAACGTAAAAGTCTATTACTGAAACATCGTAACGAGCGTCAACTATACCGAGAGAGAGCTGTTACTGTATTGTGCTTCGTAACTTATCTGGGCCGGCTTGCTTCGATGTTCAGTGAATCGCGTTGGTAGCCTTAAAGGTCTGAAAGAATAATATTGATGAACCTTAATTGGAACTTGAGCTGTATGACGCGATCGATACCAGTGCTTGTTTTGTCTGATTTAGCACGACAACATGGCTCTTCTTTATCCAAGGTGGATAGTTTGAAAACATAACCTCGCAGCAACAGCTAGTTGAACCAGAACGCTTAGTCCAAACATCTAAAGTATAAAGCCCACTGGGAACTGAAATTCACAGAAACAGCTTGTCAAACATGAAAAGACAAAGTTAACGTGACTCTTTGAAACTCACAATAAAATAATGTGACTCTTTGCACGAGCGAAAACGATGCCGTCAGAAGTTCCCGGCCGAGAACCGAGTGATGCCCCTGCAAAATTCTAGCGGGGAGGACATTTTGGTGTCCTTACAGAAATTTCCGAAATGTCAAATCGTCCTGGTCATTGCGAATTAAGTAATCTGCTATACTGGACATGCGTGATAGTTTGCCAACTGTAACTAGTTCATGCATTATACGTGAGTTTGCGGCTAGCCACATAGATAATGTGATGTTTTCCAGCTTTACTTTTGTTTTGCTGGCTTGGATAACAATGCTTGCCCTGCCCAAGTTTCCAATCTCATGTTCATCGTCAGAGCTCGCTAAAGAATTAACGCTAACAAATTCCCAAACTAAAAGGGGCTTCCCACCTCCTTTGCTCAAGTTTGTCTCTTTTGTCGCAGCTCCCAAGAGTAGAGAAGTTGTCCCATAAATTAAAAATTTCTTCGAGGCCTCCATCTTTTGCTAAGGACTTGGCGTTAACCAGGTCAGGCGAGATAGTATCGGCCCCAAGCCCAGTTCAGAGTCTTGTCGCAGCCCCATGATTTCCTTGCGCAGTTATCTGCGTTGGCCAAGGGTCATGCCGAGTTTGTCCAAATTAGACTCTGAGACCAGGACTAGGGCTTCCTTGGTGTGGAGATCCTGTGTTGCCGAAATGTCGTCAGTCTCTTTTTTAAGTCCATTTGCCTCGCACCAGGTTTTGAAACCAAATGATGCCGTTGAAAAAAAAATTGATTACATATAATGCAAAAGCTCGCTGCACGTGGGTCACAATAATCACTATGAAGGACTTAACTTGCGGTACCGCAGCTCAAATGGACCGAGCTAGACTGACATTTCCACCTTGGTACTTAATCATGATAAACAAGTCTATCATACATGTTTTTGAGAACTAAAAACGTGCGGAGGCATCTTCAGAAATGCAGCTATACATGTACAGGAAACCAACCAACCAAAAAAATCCATGGCTTTCCCTACAATTAGTTAATTAATGAGATCAATGTTTTTAATTTGTTTTTATAAATAATCGTCAATAATAATTAACCCAGCTGTTGAATAAATGTACTTTTTTTGTCACCTCAACAAACAACAATCTCTGATCGAGGTAGTCTCATCATTACTTAGTTTTTGAATGTGAAAAGGTGAAACATAATACTATTTATTTAATATAACATACTAAATGTGAAAAGGTGAAACATAATACTATTTATTTAATATAACATATTTTGAACTGCAGATAAAAGATTGAATAGAAGAAAGATCAATGCAGTTAGTATGCAACTAAATCAGTTAAGAAAAGAAAGCCTGAAAAAAATTCCAGTTCCCAGTTGGCTTGATAGCTCAGTTGGTAGAGCACTACACCCGCATTGCAGAGGTCATGGGTATGAATCCCGTTCAAGCACCCCAATTTTTTTTCAGGCTTTCTTTTAGCAACTGCTTAAGTTGCGTACTAAGGATCTTTCTTCTATTCATTACTAAGTTTGATACCCCTCTTACTTCTAAGAAATGCATTTTTGTTTGTAATTTCAGTTAACCAGCCAAAAGGACAACCAAAAAATAAGAAGAAATCTACAAGAGGCAAATCGAAACTAGAAACTGGTACTGCCCTCTTATTGTCAAATTCACTGAGTTTACAAGCAGTTTGCGGTAATTTATTATTGCTGCTAAAGTGATTGGAAGAGGTTGAACAATACTTTGAAATGATTTAAGTAATTTGTTACAGTCTCAGGTATTATCAATATTTTAGTACATACAGCTCATATCAAGGAAAAGTAAATAAGAAGAGATGATGGCTCAGTCAAGTTGTGATAAGTGACTGACTGTTTTCATCCCCTGTCAGCGTGGCTCATATAACAAAAAAAATAATGTTTTAGTTTCGCTGTAGCCTGTGGTGAATGGCAATTAATCCAGTTTGTTTGAAGGTGATGGATTTCAAGTCCTGGTGGGAGTTGAAGGTTTATTTATTTATTTATTTTTTTTTTTCAACTTCTTATATGCACTTGATAGAGGCAGGGACTGAAAACAGTATGCCTGTTGTTGTTGCTTTCTAGACTGAGAGGGAATTATGTATTTGGTAAAAGGAACCCAATTTTCTTTCTTTAAGCCTTCAGTGCCTGTTGAAAGATCTGTGTGAGAAGTTAGATGTTACTTGAACATAACGTTGTGAAGAATCATTTTAACCATGTTCTTTGTTGGAAGACTGCAAATTAGAATTTGCAACTATCAAGCAATAATTCATTGTTAACAACTGCATCAAGCCGAGTGGAAGCAGGGTGCCTGGGAAGTCCCAGGGGCCTCCACTGTGACCAGCCGGCCCTTAGACAGTAACATACTCCCATGGCTGGCAATCCCTGCAACCCAGTCATGAGCCCCCACTCCAAGTAATCTAGACACCCGTCACACTGCATAAGCAGTAGAAAACGGGAATGAAAGGGAGGGGGAAGGGGCAGAAAAATCGAGACAAACCAACCAGAAACTCCACAAATTCTGCTACACACTGCCACGCTTAAATGGTTTACAATGCAGTGCTCTGCGCATGCGCTAACCACCAAGAGCCGCTGACCACCCAATGGCCACATCTCTCACCACTAAAAGGTAATTTTAATAGTTTATATGTTCATTAGCACTTTATTACCTTTGTCAACGCGTAAAGGCTTTACTTATCATTTTCTCGCCATGTTGGAATGCGTTCCTAAACGCGTTTCACAGAGGAAATCTATTTTCAAACATTTCTTACCCCATTATGTAAAAACAATTCAAAATTAACTTAGTTTCGGTTGCCATTGCATAGTGGGAGGGGTGGGAAAGACAAGTAAAGTTCTGTGAAAGAATAAGCAAGAGAGAAATAGTAAGCAAGTAGTTTTTGTGCTGTTCGTGTTTGGTTTTCTCAAGGAGTTTTGCCCATGATTGTAAAACCCCAAATGTTTTCAAAACCAGGGAGCTTACGTTCGACATAGGTCGGTTATACTTTCAGCCTGTTAATTGATGATCTGGTATTTACCGATTTACGAGCTTGAGTTGAGTTATGGTTTGAGTTTGAGTAGAATTGATTTTGATTTAAGTTTGAGCAGGGGGGCTGGCAGCTATCTTTTATCTGGTCTTTACGGCAAGACATCATCTTTATCATCATCATCAGATATGATTGGCAATCATGAAATCCGTCAATGATTCAAAAGCTGTAACAAGCATGTGTGATATGTGAGAAATTCATGCATGAACTACCTTAGGACATGTGCTTTTGTCCATGATGAAATGCAACTGAAAATTCCCTTTAATGTTTGGATGATGAAAAGCAAAATTATTTGCTGAACCTACACAAACCCGTATCTGCCACTACATTGCTTGTTTGTTTATCAAAAATTAGCTCTTAGTCTCACTCGGCCAAATTTCTTTACCAGAGCGATCATGTGAACTCAGTTCCAGGCCTCGCTGCTAGCCTCCCCTTGATCTCCTGTAAATATTGGCTTTGCACCCCAACCTTTTGTGTTAGATACCCTCTGTCAGATTTTGGTGTTTGTTTGTAGGTAAGTTACACTTCTAGGAAACTGTTTTGTCAAATTACACTAAATTCTAATGAGCGACTCCTTAGAAAACAGTTTATTTTCACTTAAAAGACAAGTCACAATTTTTGGTCAAATGCACATGTATGGCTTATAATTGGGTTCTCACGGCTAAGAGGAAAAGCATACAAAAAAGCTTGGCAATTTGTGAGCCCACTTCCTTTGCTCAGTGATTAAAAAATGGTTTGCAGAAGAGAAACTGAGTTATTTTGAGGATGGTGCCTATTTTTTTCTTCTGTATATACGTTCTGCGCATCTCCACATGCTCAGGTTTTCTATGGGTAGTGCCTACTAATTAATACAGGGATATTTTTGCACAGTTTAAAACTATGCGGAGAAAGCAGAACTTAGCAAGTGCTCTTGGTATCCAAAATAAAATTGGGGGTAACCATGCATTTTTCAGAGATACTAAAACTTCGATATGGAATAAAATGCCATAATTTGCTTTTTATTTTATTTTTTTTTTCTTAATTATTGTTGCTTTATTATCTCTAAAAAATGTGTGGTTACCCCCAATTTTCTTATTGGTTTCCAATAGCCCTTGTTAAGATCTGCTTTTCCCGCTGTCATAAACTGCGCAAAAATAGCTCTGTATTAGTAGGCACTGTCATTAAGAACAAAACTCAACTTTGTTATCCATTTGATATAAAATTGAGGAATTACTTTATCTATATCGTATTAATGCTTACCACAACCCTTGCAACCACTTACTAGTGTCATTAATTGAGCCTGTAAAGCAAGTGCAGGCTGTGTTCAGTTTCGTGCAGAATCTATGAGGAATTATTCCTCATCAAGTGAGGCCGGGGTTTATGATTTTGTCAACCAAAAACACAATGTTTAATAGGGGGTGGGTCATGTGATTCTAAATCTTTATTCTGGTGTGGGTCAGTCAGTTTTGTGGCAAAAGAAGGAGTGAGCCTTTGCTTTTTATCGACTACATTTTTTTAAATCCTCCAACCTACCACCTCCCTCCTGTATTATTTTTAACCAGTCCCTTAAGGGCTGTTTACATAGAGAAAGGGAGATCCTAGCACCAGAAAGATCCCAGAAGGCAGATCATCCTAGTGTCATATGTTGTCTGTATTCAATTCACATGCAAAACGTTGTACTTGACCTGATTGCTAGGATCTCTCTGGTGATAGGATCTTCCTAGCTGAGAGCTAGGAAGATCCTAGCTCCATGAAAGTTACCTTCACTTGGAAGGTCCTATTACAAGGAACAAAATAAAAGAACAAACATGGTGGCAGTCAGTATTCAGCTGCTAAAGGCTGACAATTTTTCTTCTTTTCGTTCTCCACTTGGGAGCCATACTAACCATACCAACCAATATTTCTGCATGTAAACCAAATGAAAAGTTGTTAAGCCTTCTAGTATCTTCCTCCCTCCATGTAAACAGCCCCTTAGAGAGGCATCTTAACTTTTGAATGATTCATGGATTCAGGTCATGGGTGAGAGGCATATCTTGAATTGAATCATGGTTCCCATGCAGACAACCCTTGAGTCCTGGAAATGCGTACAGCATTCTTTGCTAACCAGCTAAGTTACATTAACTTTAACGTTTAAAAATCCCTGCAGGCAGTGGGGTACCACCTGAAGCACCGCCACCCAACACAACGGCACACAGTGGGGTACCACCTGAAGCACCGCCACTCAACACAACTGGAGGCAGTGGGGTACCACCTGAAGCACAGCCACCCAACACAACGGCAGACAGTGGGGTACCACCTGAAGCACAGCCACCCAACACAACGGCAGACAGTGGGGTACCACCTGAAGCACCGCCACCCGACACAGCTGGAGGCAGTGGGGTACCACCTGAAGCACAGCCACCCAACACAACGGCAGGCAGTGGGGTACCACCTGAAGCACCGCCACCCAACACAACTGGAGGCAGTGGGGTACCACCTGAAGCACCGCCACCCAACACAAGGGCAGGCAGTGGGGTACCACTTGAAGCACAGCCACCCAACACAATGGCAGACAGTGGGGTACCACATGAAGCACAGCCACCCAACACAACGGCAGACAGTGGGGTACCACCTGAAGCACCGCCACCCAACACAACTGGAGGCAGTGGGGTACCACCTGAAGCACTGCCACCCAACACAACAGCAGGCAGCAGGGTACCACCTGAAGCACAGCCACCCAACACAACAGCAGACATTGGGGTACCACCTGAAGCACCGCCACCCAACACAATGGCAGACAGTGGGGTACCACTTGAAGCACAGCCACCCAACACAACGGCAGGTAGTGGGGTACCACCTGAAGCACAGCCACCCAACACAACGGCAGGCAGTGGGGTACCACCTGAAGCACCGCTACCCAACACAACGGCAGGCAGTGGGATACCACCTGAAGCACAGCCACCCAACACAACAGCAGGTAGAGGGGTACCACCTGAAGCACAGCCACCCAACACAATGGCAGGCAGTGGGGTACCACCTGAAGCACAGCCACCCAACACAACAGCAGGTAGTGGGGTACCACCTGAAGCACAGCCACCCAACACAACGGCAGGCAGTGGGGTACCACCTGAAGCACAGCCACCCAACACAACGGCAGGTAGTGGGGTACCACCTGAAGCACAGCCACCCAACACAACTGGAGGTAAGCTCATTAAGATTGTTACATTAAAGCTTATAGCTACAGCAGAGACTCCAAAATTGAAGAAATAATCAAAATGTGCTCTCAGCTTTATATCAGTTTAATTGTTATTCAAATTAGGACTTTCTTTCTTAGGAGTATGTATGGGGAAGGCTCGTTATTTTTTTGTTTTTTTTTTTAAGGATTTTTGTAGTTTAGAATGAAGTCACCCTAAAACTGCTGACCTTAAGCCCCAAACAGTCCATAACTTTGATTTTAGGTGGGATATTGTGAGTTAACATAGCATGAAAAAACAAAATTACAAAAATGACTTTGTGCTACCAGCTTAATAACTAAAATATATTCTTGATATATGCTGTTAAAGCTATCTTGTTTAAATTGATTTCCTATCATTTTGTACTTGTCATAAACAACCAGAACAATTTGAACAAAAGATCATTTAAAAAAATGGAGAAATCTATCAGTTGTCATGAACCCAAGCAGCACATTTTGCTCCCCACTTTGCTTTGCTTTGCTTTCCTTCTTTTTTGGAGACCAGGGCCAGGTTGTTCAAAAGTTGATTAACGCCAATCCCAGATTAAAAATTATCCAAGGTTCTTATCTTGCTCATTAAAAATGTTTTTAAAAACTAATTTGGGGCTACTGGTAAAGAAATGTCGTAGTCGTAACTTACAAACAAAAATCTTTGGAAGAATCTTTATTTATTAGTAATTAAAGTTAATCCGGGATATGTTTAATCAGGCTTTAATGAACGACCAGATGTAAGATGGTTCACTTACTTAAATGTGGAGTAAACATCATTTTTGTGGCTTCAGTGATGAAAACTGGATAATTGTAAATTGTCCAGTAAATTGTGCAACCAGCATGTTCTGTTAAATTCTAGAAAGCAACAAGCAAAATTGTGAAGAGAGAGATAATGTAGTTTGATTTAATTCACATGTACTAATATTGATTAAAAGCTACCTTAAGGAAAAATGGTAGCTTTTAATTAATCGTAGTTGTTAATTTGTGGGTAACGGCCGTAGTTGAAAACAGCAAACTATATAAAGGGAAAAATCATTTCGATTATTTTTCCCTTTCAAATGTTCGCTGTTTTCAACTAAGATGGCTGTACCTTAGCATATTATGATAGTTTTCTGTACCCTTTTCTATACTGCAGCTTGTGAAGTCTCTATACCCTTTCATATACCTCCAACATGAAAAAGCTATGGTAACCCATTTGAACAAAGCCCCCCCCCCCCCCCCCCTTAGAATCCATTATAGGGACTAGCTTAATTATTTTGGCGTGGTTTATTTTGCATTTGAGGGAAATTCCTAAATATAAGCCTACAGATTATAATGGAAGCCTTCTCTGAGTTTCGAATTTGGGGGGAGGGGGCTTATCTTTGGAATTTTATGGTGTTGATACTATATGCTCATCAGGGCATCTCATTTTTTCCTAATTTATTCTTTTTTTCACTGGGGGACATTCCTTTATAAAACCTCTGAAGCAAACAGACCATCCCTAGATCAGTAGTATGTGTTTTTGCAGGACAGCTAGTCACGTGATCCTAAGGAAGTTTGTGTTGAGTGCATAGGAACCATGGTTGTAGAAAAATAAACTAGTTAAAAAAAGTAATCCTTACGTTTTTTTGTTGTTGTTGGTTTTGCAACACAGACGAGGAAGATGGTAGCATTTTAAAGATGAGTGTTGAAGAGAACAGCCAGAAAAACCCTGGAATTGACACGGCAGACGCAGGGTCTGATCAACTGCCAAGGTCCAGATTGTCGAGCAATATCATGGCCATTCCTTATTCTGTCTTGCGTAGGGTCTACTTGAAGCTAAACGTAAGAGATGACCTGGAGTACAAAGATTTCCGAATGCTTGGTGAGAAACTGGGTTTTGATAAAGACGTCACCCGCAATCTGGAGCAGCAAAAAAATCCCACTGATGAACTTCTGCGACTGTGGAGCGTCAAGCCTCAAGCAACTGTGGGGAGGGTTATTGAATTGTTAAAGGAGAAAGATATGGAACGCCTGGATGTAGTGGAGATTCTTGAGAGCTGGGTGCAAGGCAAGGTTTGAAATTAAGTACCGGACAACCCAATGAAGGAAATACTTTCGATAAAGGTATGAACGGAGTGGTTCAATGAACTTATTTGACTTCAAAAAAAGGTTCAAACTTTTTCCATGGATCTGTTGTAAAGACGCCACACGTGGTCTTCCAAACAGTTTGGAGTGTGCCAGGAAACGGAGAGTGAGACTGGGGAGAGACGTATACGAGCTACACAACTGCGCCTCGTGAAATAGGGCGTTATTCGAGCAATTCGCGTCTCCTTTTAAAATAACGATTGTTTTCGAGTCTGTACACTGCTTTGCTGTGATCTTGTCAGCAAGAAGGTATCAATGTTAGAGAGGTTTCTCCTTTCCCGTACTAAATAGTACCATATTTATTCGATTAACCGCCCACTTTCGAAAAAGCGCCCACCCTGAAAGCCAAAAAAGTTACTAAGCACCCACCACACCTCTCACTCTCTCCCTTCCCAACACTGAACAGGAGTGTCAGTTGTGTTCCAAAATTGGTTTTAGATACGGTAGTCAATGAACTTTTATTATAATGTTTATGGCTTGTTCATGTTAGCTTTTGCACTTTTTTTGGTCTTGTTGAAGCGAAGCAAACTTGTTATCCCTTGCTTTGTTATTCTCTAAAAAATGTCCTCGCTTGCTGAATATGTTGGGGATATAATAAGCGCCCACCCTCGAATTAGTGCGCACCTTCATGGGCCCAAAATTATATAAGCGCCCAGGGCGGGGGACGATTAATCGAATGAATACGGTACTTGTCAAGTTACTTTCAAGACAGTGGCTCCTTCAGTAGCTGTGCATGCGCATTACAGGATGACTTGAGAACTGAACTTAGGTTATTTCCTAATACAAAGATGTTTTTGCGCAGTAGTGACATGTGGGAAAAGCAGATCTTAGCAAGGTCTGTTGGACTCCAAAAGAAAATTGAAGGCAACTGCACATTTTTTTAAAAAGATATAAATAAGTTTCAATTTGTAAACAAAGCCGTGCCTCTTTGATGATATCACTGATTCCATTTTAGAGACGAAGACTGAAAAGCGAGTAGCACAATTCTCTGTCTGTGAATCCTTGTAAACGGGCCACTGAGAATATTTATAGATCAACGACTTTTCGCTGTACAGATCGACTGATCAGTGATGTTTAGTTCAGTATCTGCTTAGTCTAGTAGTAAAGTATATTCTGGAATTGTTTCAAATCATAAAAGCTCGAACAATTCTAAATTCAACTTTTTGTCGAAACGATGCCGTGATTCTAATCTCAAGGGAGTAAAATTGTAGTTTAAGCTCTGGTACGAGTATGTTTAGGATTTTATGCGTGTTTCGTTTACAACCGAAACACGCCGCATATGAAAAGTTTGAAGAACTCTAAATTCAATTTGTCGTTGGAAACAATGATGTTATACTCGTATATAGTTGGGAAAATTTTACATTTTTTCATAGACGCGATACGGTAATGTATTAATTTTAGCCTTTTATTATTGTAAATACATTTCGTTTGAGGGCCTTCCCGAATTAGCTTCCTTTGCAGACATTTTTTGGCTCGGCACGTGACTTGATGAGCCAAAGAATGTCTGCATTAGAGGCTATTTCCGAATCACTAATTTGTGCATAAATAAAATACTCCCGTTTCCAGGAAAAGAAACTTCTTTCATTTGATACTGTTGTACAGTTTACTGTAAGGGAAGTGTTCAAAACTACTATACTCGAACAGGACCCATCAAACCACAAAATAGATGGTGGCCTCTGCCTACCCCAGACAAAGTGGTTCCTCTTCGAACAAACTTGTTATGACCAGTTCACTAATTTACTACTGGTCATCTCTAACCCCCCGCGATTTCGAAAGGGAAAATGTACCAGTTGAGTTCACAGGGTTAATTACTTTGTCCCGTCAAAGAAAGACATTCTAAAGCCGACGTTTCGAGCGCTAGCCGAGCGAATCAATGAATTCTGAATGATGTCTGGTGACTCGATTGCAAAAACGTTGTCCCGTGCAAAGTGTAATCTAATTCGCATGCGCATATTTCGTGTTTAATTCTCGTCCGCGAGAAATATGGAAATTGTAAGCCTTATCATCCGCTGTCGATCCGAATAAACAAGACGGTGTGATTTCACGATTCTGTGCGAAGGTGGCAAAGCTATATTAGAGAGACTGGGAGATCATTGCAGATTTAACGACAGAACACGACAGAGACACATTGCTTGCTCGTACACAAGACCTCAACAGTTTCAGAACATTCGAGTGAGACCGGGCTAACTATCCAGGCCACACTGGTACACCCGCAAGGTTAAAAAGGCACTCAGACGAGACCTCGCCGTTTAAAAAACGTCATCAGGGAGCCTTCGATTAAACAACTGTGGTACCGATCGATACCAATGAAATCGATCATTGTTAAAATTCATTTTGTTTTCTGAGATAAAAATAGCGTTCATTTTGGGTAGAGAGAGAGATTTTAAAAGAGTTTCAGAATGAGATTTGAGTTCAGAAAACAATGAAGCTTTATAATTCATGAAAACTATCGTAAAGAGAGCGAAAAAAGTTCATGCAGTTAAGACTTTCCGCGGAAAGCCAAAAGGCAGCTTAGGATAGCGATCGCTTCTGTTCCTTAACATTTTCTGCGTTTTCAAAATTCAGCTGAAGCATTCGAACAGACCAAGCTGGACACCAAGCTGTAATATAAGTTTATAGAGTACACAAAAATTCCTGTTTTAAAGACGTTTGAAGTATGCGTAAACAAAGAAACGATTTCAGAAATAAGTTGATCTAGGCCTTTCACTAGAACGGTTGGGTGAAGGCTGTCAGTGTTTTGCAGGCAGATCATGTCATCTGACAATGGCAATATAACTTCTTCTGCAAACTGCCCAGTCAAGGACTCCACAACTGCAGCTGGGCACAGTCTTTTTCTCTTTTCTTTTCTCTGTTTTGCCTTTCTCTTGGTCTCTTTCCGCCTCCTACTCACTCCTTTTTTTTTTTTGAGTGTCTGCCAGTTGCAAAAACACCCTCTTTAGCTGCCTTGTGGTATTTTCCAGACACTTCAACCTGTACATTAACATACGTAATAGTTTCTTCTACTGCTAGTGGAGCAAGCAAAAGGCAAGCGAGTAAAGCGCTAAGTGGAGGATGAGAGTATGGTTTGCTAATAAATGCATTCTAGCTGGGGGGGGGAGGGGGTGGCAAAAAAAGTTATCCTTCATCATTGAGGGGGGGTACAAAAAGTTCCAAACGTTCCGTTTCCCCATTTGCCAGCCCCCCCCCCCCCCCCCCTGCCCATAAATAATGAACACTCCCTTAGCTTTTGTTTTAAGTTTCATTACTATCAGACTCAATTCTAGAAGTGTATAATAAAGGGATAGCAGTTCGCAAATCATAACAAGCTTTAAGCCTAGTTTATATTCATATTTTCTTATCGAGACTTACCTGGCACTTTGGAAGCCATATCAGCAACTACGACAGCCTCCTCTTCGCTCATTTTAACCAGTTGCTGTGAAAAAATTCCATCTTGATACTTGCTTTGATACTTACCAGAAACAAGAAAACGTTGAAGACAACTTATTAAGAGCCTTATATTATACCTGCCTCTGTAAACGAGTTTATTTTAGAACTTTTATCAGTCGATCATCGGCGTGAAATGGCTGGTGACGTCCGCACTGCGCTAGGAATTTTGGCGGGAACTTTGACGGGGGTTTAGGCGTGATTTCACCGGTGTCCGGTGGTCTTTTTGCAGAATGCAAATTATTAAACTAAACTTCCGCGGAAAAAGACCTAGGGGAATACGAATGAGTGCTGTATTATAACAAGGTGTTTAGATCCAACAGGAAGAGTACCAAATACTATTGGAAAAAATTCAAGACTTTTTAGGCTCAGTCGAGAAAATCTGGGTGTGGTTTTCTTTTGAAATTAAACGGGTTCCAATGTTTTGCCGCGAGACCATGCAATATTTGAAATTCGGAGACGCGCTCGTGCATGTGGAATTCAAATAAAACGGAAGTCAGAAATATGGAGTCTGCGTGGTTTACTGATGCCCGGTACAAAAATTTCAATGAGGCGCATTTCACGGGGCTTGCTTTGGAGGTTCCCGCCGCAGAGCCTCGTTCCACGTCTGTGGAGAGAGTGTCCGATTTGAATGATGCTCTGCGGCGGGAACCTACAACAAAAAGCGTCGTGAAACCATTTACAGGCAACTACTACGGTTTTACAAGAGTCAGTGTTATGTCAACCGCGGTTATATGTGAAGTGTTACGCCATAGTATTGTATGTCAGAGCAGATAAATACCAAGTGAAAGAAAACTGGATGGGATGCAAGCATCGCCCTTTGACATCATTGTTATTACAGATCAAGCAAAACATGAAAAACGGTCCACGCTGCTAAATCGCGGGCTTTTTTGAGCGATGAACGCTGACTGACTAAGCCACAATCCTGGCCAAAAATAATGGGACGATTTGCAAAATTCATCACGAAATAAACACAGCAGCGTAATTGAGACCATTGCTTGGAGGAGGTGGAGGGCTTTCAAAAATTTGTAATGACAGCTTCAGTAAGCTTATGGAGCCTGGTTATAGATATCCACAATAAAATTCTCACTGGCCTATGCTATTTTGTTATCTGTCCCGGAAAAAATTGGCCACGATTGCAGATGTGTTCCTCCTAAACAGGCGAGCAATTTCTTGTGCATCGGTTCACAAGCCTTTGCTTAGCTTTGGCCGGTTTAGTGATGACAACCTTAAAGACGACAGCGTTTTCAGTCTTCTCGGTGAACACCCTGGTAAAAAATTTGATTAAAACAAAGCACAAGAGAGAGTTGATCAGCAACCACTATATCTTCGAGTTGAAGAACTCTGCCTTCGTCACCTTTGGGTCTATAAAGAACTTAACCGCAGATTGTTTTTTTACACTGTTCAGTAGCTTAGCGCGGCCACCAAAATTTTGTTACTCTAATTAAAACTGCAATGCGGTATTAGTGTATGGCAACTCACGGTCAGAGAAGGCAACCCTCTGAGATCAACTATTCCTGGGAGACATGAGGAGACCCAGAGGTAGATAGTAGATAGAATATGCGCGAACCCAAAAGCTACCGAGTTGTAATCCTTAAATCGGGTCTAAATAAAGGTTTTGATTGATTTGATTGATTGAGATAGTCAGGGTGCTAGAGGACACAGTGAAAATTGATGAAAAACGTCGGCGAAAAAACGTGAAGCCCTTGAAGTTTCCTTCCCCCTAATTAATTTGACCGCCCGGTATTGTTTTCTTTCTACACTTTGCAAGTTGTTTGCACAAGTGGTCCCTGCACTATTCAAGAGTTTTCTTTCTCTCCCCATCGTAAACTAATCTACGCATGCCACTGGGTCTCCGAGAATGGGACCATCCTCGTTCCCAGAGCCTACAATCTTTTGGTCAGCGGTTGCTGCTGACAACATCCCCATGTACTGCAACTGGTTTTTAGCGCTAGAGAATGGAACATAATTCTATCTTTATGTCTATTTATAAGTTGCTTGACAACTGTTTCTGTCACCCGACCCAAGTCTCCGTCAATGGTGATTTTCATGGTTATTACACTAGGTGGAGAAATAATATTCGCAAGTCCAGTGCCAATAGAAGATGAGGTCATTAGTCTTCAATACACAACAACTCACTGCTGCAATGTGCGGTATTTGTTGTCTTATAGGGTAACCGAGGAAAGGGTGTGGTGCTCCAAGAGCTCGACAAACTTTGCGGTGTTTGATAAGTAATCTGCTATATTGGACGTGCCTAATAGTTTGACAACTGTCACTAGTTCATGCATAATACGCAATTTTGTGGTTAGTCACATAGATAATGTGATGTTTTCCAGCTTTACTTTTGTGTTGCTGGCTCGGATAACGATGCTTGCCCCGCCCGAGTTTCCAAACTCGTGTTCATCGTCAGAGCTCGTAAAAGAATTAAAGCTAACAAAGTCAGGAATTAAAAGGGGCTTCTCACCTCCTTTGCCTACGTTTGTCGCTTTTGTCGCAGCTCCCCAGAAGACTTGTGGGTCGTTGTCGAGGCGTTGTCCCATAAAGCTCTCTGTGGCCCCAGGCGCTAACAAAGAGTCGTCAAGAGCTCCTATTCGCTCCATCTTGTTTAAAATTTCTTCGAGGCCTCCGTGTTTTGCTAATGACTTGGTGTTAACAGGGTCAGGCGAGATAGAATCAGCCCCAAGCCCAGTTCCAGAGTCTTGTCGCAGCCCCGTGATTCCCTTGTACAGTAATCTGCGTTGGCCAAGGGTCATGTCGAAGTTTGTCCACATCAGACTCTGAAACCAGGACTAGAGCCTCCTTGGTGTCGAGATCCTGTTCTTTTAAGATATCTACAGTCTCCATTTTTAGTCCGTTTACCTTGTACCAGGTTTTGAATTCAAATAATACCATTGGAAAAAAATTGTTTACATGTAATGCAAAAACTCGCTGCTCACTGGGTCGCGACAATCGCTACGAAAGACTTCACTCGCGGTACCGCAGCTTATATGGGCATGGCTAGACTGACATTTCCGCCTTGGTATTTACTCATGATACTGACAAGTCTATCATACACAAAAAAATTTTCCTCTAACATCTGCAAAAGATTAAACACTTCTTTAAGGGAAGCAGAGTCTCTGACTGTTTTTAAGCGTGGCTTGTCTAATGCCATGTGATGATCTTTAAAACGGCCACCTAATTAATTTAGCTATTTAATGTTTTTGTTCTATTTTATGTCTATAGGTCTTTGTATTTTTTAGCTATTCTTTGGTTCTTTTATTTGAGGACCCTTCTGTAAACCACTTTTTGTGACGTTGGTATCCTCAATAAAGATGATGATGGTGATGATTGTTATCCTTTTGGGTACTAACGATTTGCGTGAAAAGACCCCTTGGCATTGCCATTATCCAATGGAAGAGCGTAACAAAATTCTAAGGTCCTTTGCAAGCAACCGTAAGTGGAGTTACCGTACATTGACAACAGTAATTTAGGTAGTACTTTGTTAAACAGAGGAGGACTGCACCTTTATCAGAAAGGGTCTTCAACTTTAGCGAAAAATATTAAACAATTATTGGACGAGGTTGAGCAAAATATCGTGATTTGTCAGTACCTTGTAGCTATGTGTTTCGTTTACAACTGCATGTCACAGTCTTACATTGTAGTGCCGATATTGTAGCAATATTGCAGTCTTAATTTTTGCCTATCACTAATACCCACCAAGATTAGTTGGAAGTAATAATAAACTCTTGTAATAAACTCTTGTAAGTCTTGTAATTAACTCTGATTATTATTATCTCTCTGGTTATTAGAACAGATCAATTATTTGCCGAAACCCAAGTTGATCTGTGAAACACTGACAAATCACGATATTTTGCGATAACCGAGTTTAATAATTGGTTTATCATTCGATCACTGAGTTTATTTTTCATAATTTTGAACAACTAAAGATGTCAAATTACTCACTGACAGCTCAGGTAAGCGATCTGTCATTTTTCACACAAGAGCATGGTTTCAATTACGCATGAGCAGAATATTATTTGTAGACAGTTCAGAAGAGAACGATGTTTTCAGGGCCCGCGGGTTTTTGAGTTGGGGGGGGGGGGGGGGGCTAAAACTAACCCGCTAGCGTGAGCCAACTAGGGGGGTCCGGGGACATGCTCCTCCAGAGAATGTTTAAACTGAAGTCTTCTGAAATGGCTAGAAATGCATCAGAAACTGTCAACACTGATGTGACTTTTTACTTGTATCAACTAATATATGTTTTCTTTTCTTTTAAAGTAAGGAGCCAATCGTTCAGTCTGGCTCTTACATTTGACCAACACAACAGCCCAGATGAGGCAGAAATTTTTGACTTGTTTTCTTGTGAAAGCCAGCAGCTTGTGAAGACCCAGTTTCGTTGTTCATGTTTCCGTCAATCATATGTACCTCTTTGTTCGTTATGACAACGGATTGAATTATCCAGCGTGTGACTGCAGCTATACATAATTCTCCGTTTCAAATGTTTACGCGTAACGGCAATAAGTAGCTTTCATAAATGAATGCCTTTGTGCAAAAACTCCCTCGAACTTATTCAGCGATGGCACTTTATCTTCGTGAAACACCGATCCAAGAACGAATGAAAATAGAAACAGCAGCTGACATTCCATTATTTCACGGTTGATATCTAGTCGTCCGTTCAGCAGCAAAGTAATCTCGTACCCAGATCTCCCACATTCCCGAACCGACTGAGATCTGGGTACGAGATTAGCGGCAAGCACACGACAAACTGTCTGAAATTGTTGGGTTTGTCGGGGAAAACCTTAATATACTTAATAACATGTAAGGTAAGGTGTTTCGGCTGTGAGTAATGGATATGGTTCAGTAAAATAAAATATATATTTTTAAACCATCTAAAAGCCCCAGCCCCTCCCCCTCCGCGGTCCCTGTGATAATGCTTGCAATGGGTCTTTTTCTTTAATTTGTGTGTTTCTCTACTTCCCCACCATACAGTTCTCTTTGCTTTAGACAATTGCCAGGAATTCGCTTTGGATACCAGCGCTAAAAGGAGAATCAACGTTACTTTCCAAATGCACACATAAGAGAGTAAGTTTATGTACTGGCTCATTGATACTCGTACTTCGCATGACTGATCTTCTCAATAGAAACCGGAGACTTAAACAGGAAGTTGCGGTATAAAAGGGGCCTGGCCAGGCCATTCTCACCTTCAGTTGTCAATCAACCACCAGAGCCGCAGAGCGTAGGCAACTGACAAACAACATAAATCTTTTTCTTCGGCTTTTACCGATGAAATTGGCTTAGTCTCCAGAATAACCCGTGTTAAACAAATAAGAACTTGATATCTTATATTGCTGTGGTGATATTATAAAATTTTGAGGCATATTTTTCAGAGGACGCTTGAGTCAACGACTTTCCACTATACTACTGAACAGCGTCTTAATTTGCATCTCACGCCCACAAGTGTGAAATGAAGGCAACCTCGTTCCCAGGGTCTCTCTTCTTCCCGCCCCAGCGAGAGAGGCTGGAGCTGGTCACGTGACAGCACACGACAAACTTCTCCCCAGTCGGGGTACACTCGCTCAATTATTTTATTCGCAAGAGGCGATCAGAGATTTTCAAGCGGGTGCGATTTAGCAAGCGAAATGCAAGAGATTTGGCGCAGTTTTATGCCGTCTGCAAAATCGTATATTAAGTACAATCTAGGGAATTTCAAACGGTCGATGAAGCAGAGGTTTATCATAAATTCTACAACTTGAACCGGAGTCATTTATCTACATTAGTTGGAACTGATTCCATGAATTCTACCAGAAATAGCATTTATTCAAGCTTAAACTGCGGTAATAAGTACTTTTTTTTGCTCTATAAAATGAAATGTAGTTCATAAAAATTTTTTTCAGTAACAGCATTATAATTCGTCACTCACAAGAAAATACCAATACATTCTTGTTAATAGTAATCTGTTTATTTACATGTAATTCGCGAAGCACAATATCGAATATTTATTTGGTCACCGATTTCCTGTGATTAAATACACTGTAAATACATTGTTTTCGATCACAATCAGCGCTCTGAGCTCAATATTTTTCGTTTAACTACGTCTTAAAGTCAAGAACGTAGGGAATAAACTAAGATGAAAAGTACCTTTGAATTATATTCACACGCAGCTTGCTTCAGTCCGTTGGTATTTCTGGACACTTCGCCTGCTCACATTCTATTGCCAAAAATTCTTGGTGTTCCATTCGGCAATATTAAAATTGATCTTCTTTCCCATTTCACCCCATTTGGAGCTCTGTTAAAAGGCGTAAAGCCAGCGATACCTCTGTTCTAATCTCCATGCCTGTTTAGGTTTTGACCCAAGCGTCCTCCATCGTCTGTCGGTTTCCCTCTGGCGTCCCGAAACGTTACGACTGTTTCTAAAATAACACTTTTGGATTAACAACACTCTACCTGAGTGGAAGAAACGTGAACCTCTTCCAGGTCTCAAGTGAGCGTGTGATGTAGAAATGCTTGGTTGTAAAACCGCTTGTTGTCGTAAAGTTCGTAGCTGGCTTCTCTGTCCTTCTGAGAAAGCGACAACTGCATACTCTATTACCCCTCCCTAACGACAAATTGTGTCAAGCACCCAGATTTTGGGTGCCACGTGACCAGCTCCAGCCAGGGCTCGCTGGGGCGGGAAGAAGAGAGACCCTGGGAACGAGGTTGAAATGAAGGAAGGGCTTGCCCTTTTATAGCGGAACTTCTTGTCACGAATATACACAAAACACATTCAATTAATTTGAAGTAATTCTGATACATGCTGATTTGCCCGCTTAGTACAACGACTACAATCATTTCCCAAAGCAGACACCGTGCAGTAGGTACCTCCCCAAACTACGGTATGACGTGCCAGAAGTGACAACATTGATACGTCATCGAAGGGAATTTTCCCGAAAGCTTGAACAGAAACTTACTGCTGTCACGCAATCTCAACTACTCGCGTTGCAGTGTTTTTGTCGTCCAAAATGTCGGTCACTTGAAATTGTCCTGAGTTTGGGTCTTACCCCTGAAATTCAGGCCCCGAGAGAGAGAAAAAAAGAAATATGAAGATTGGTTTAAGAGTTGTTCGTGGCCCTGATTGGATGTGGGGAGACCAAGACAATGGTGAAGGCAATGTTGGAACTGTGGTCAGTCTAGGACAAGATGGCAGCCTTCCCGACGGAACTGTTTTAGTGCATTGGGATTCTGGAAGACAGGGAAACTATCGTGCAGGCCGTTATGGAGAGTTTGATCTTCGAATTTTCGACAGCGCTCAAACGGGTAAGTAAATTATTCATTTTCATTTTAGCGAGGACTTAATCTCTACACCAGGAAAAACAGGAGCAAAATACAGTATCTCGGTTCGTTTCTTCATAATTTATAACAAACTCGAGCGAGTCAAGAATAGATCGCTTACCTGCGCAGCTCGACACTATTATAATTCAAACTTTTGTTACCTTTTCTTCGCATTTCACTTGGTTGTATTTTCTTATAGTTTTTAAAAGATCGAAAATATCTTACAGGAATCGATAGTTTCGAACATTCTGCTAGAGTACTAGAATATTATATTATTTTAACTGGGTTTAACTAAAGATCTGAAGTTCGTCCGCTTGTACATGTTTCGATTTCAGTGGTTTCTAGTTCCTTGTGTTATTTAGGTCAGGCAAACTTCATTTAATGTCTGAGTAAATAACTGAAGTGTTGAATTTGTTTTCCTCTTTTGCAAGAAACCGTGGAAGTTCTGCGGAATTGAATCAAAGGCTCCTGTGAGCCAACTCGTGAATGCAGATGACACATAGTAATTGAAATTTACACGGCTTAGAAATTTAGACTGTAGGGTAAGCCGATCTCACAAAGGGAAATCTGTTCAACAAAGTATCGCATTACATTTCATGCCCGACATAAATGCGTGAAATTTTTCCTTTGGAGTTCAGTCCACGCAATCCTCAAGTAAAAATAATGAACTATGACAAGCTCTTGCTAAATAAGAATTATTTATCGACCGCGTCCTTTTGCTTTCCCATAAATTACCAGTCGTAAATTTCGAAAATGAAACATTTTTCCCTTTGAAACCTCCATGTAAGCTGACAAGATCTTAAAGTGTTCATTTCACCAGAAATTTGCATAATTTTGTTTACGACGTCAATGATGCGTGACATGGCACGTTCCGATTTCGCGTGAAAACTGACAAATTAAATTAATTTTAATTAAATTATTTCTAAATTAAATTATTTTTAATTCTTAAAAGAAACCGCACTCTGTAGAAAAAAACGAAAAAAACCTAAAAAAAACGAAAAAAACCTATAACTTTGCTCAGATTCAACGAAAAATCTCCATTCTTACACTAAAATGATTGTCAAATTATTCTCTACAGAATAAATGAGAGAATTCTGACGCGTCGTGAAAAAAATCTTCCCGTTTTTTTTTTTCACTAATTGAGTTTACGACCCCGGACTTTCTGAAAAACTGAAAAAACTTTTAACTTTGCTCAGATTGAACGAAAAATCTCCATTCTTGCACTAAATGATCGTCAAATTATTTTCTACATATTGAATAAGAATTTCCTGATGCGCCGTGAACAACAAATGTTCGCGTGTTTTTTCCACTAATTGAATTTAAAACTCATTCACTGCGCACGCCCGAAAGTTAACGACAAAACCGACCGAGCGACCGACCGACCGACCAACTAACCAACCAAGTCCACAGTCAACTATCGCTATAACTCGTTCATTGCGCTACGCGCATTCACGAGTTAATCAAAGGCTCCTGTGAGCCAACTCGTGAATGCAAATGACACATAGCAATTGAAATTTAGACGGCTACGGAAACTTCCTTGAAAGCTAAAAGAAACTATATCTTTGCCCGATTATGTAACGAAAAAATAACCATTCTTGTACTCTTGTATTCTGATGCGCCGATTAAAAAAAAATCACGTGTTTTTTTATTCAAAGTTCATAGAAGCACGCCATGTGCAGCTACGTCATGCAAATTCGTGTCTCCGATAGTCCGAGGCTACTGGATTTTGCGATCGGGCTAGTGGATTCTAACCATCACTTGCCCGATGGGCAAGTGAAGTTTTTTTGGGAATTAAAATTACAAAATTACTGTAGGGCAAGCCGATCTCACAAAGGGAAATCTGTTCAACAAAGTATCGCATTACATTTCATGCCCGACATAAATGCGTGAAATTTTTCCTTTGGAGTTCAGTCCACGTAGTCCTCAAGTAAAAATAATGAACTATGACAAGCTCTTGCTAAATAAGAATTATTTATCGACCGCGTCCTTTTGCTTCCCCATAAATTACCAGTTGTAAATTTCGAAAATGAAACATTTTTCCCTTTGAAACCTCCATGAAAGCTGACAAGATCTTAAAGTGTTCATTTCACCAGAAATTTGTATAATTTTGTTTACGACGTCAATGATGCGTGACATGGCACGTTCCGCTTTCGCGTGAAAACTGACAAATTAAATTATTTTTTAATTAAATTATTTCTAAATTAAATTATTTTTAATTCTTAAAAGAAACCGCACTCTGTAGAAAAAAACGAAAAAAACCTATAACTTTGCTCAGATTCAACGAAAAATCTCCATTCTTACACTAAAATGATTGTCAAATTATTCTCTACAGAATGAATGAGAGAATTCTGACGCGTCGTGAAAAAAATTTTCACGTTTTTTTTTTCAGTAATTGAGTTTACGACCCCGGACTTTCTGAAAAACTGAAAAAACTTGTAACTTTGCTCAGATTGAACGAAAAATCTCCATTCTTGCACTAAATGATCGTCAAATTATTCTAGATATTGAATAAGAATTTCCTGATGCGCCGTGAACAACAAATGTTCGCGTGTTTTTTTCCACTAATTGAATTTAAAACTTATTCACTGCACACGCCCAAAAGTTAACGACAAAACTGACCGACCGACCGACCGACCGACCGACCAACTAACCAACCAAGTCCACAGTCAACTATCGCTATAACTCGTTCATTGCGCTACGCGCATTCACGAGTTCAAAAGTGCCTATGAAGTAAAAAAATTTTTGTCACGGTTTGTTAGTTTTGTTAAGAGCGGCTTGCTGTCACTATCAACTATCGCCATGCAAGATAGAAAAATTTCTCAAACTTTGCCACAATAAAGAGCTTTGCTAACTTATTACAAAAATTGACCTTTGAAGTTGTTTGGATTTTTATTTTCTTGTCGAGACGAGGTTTAGTAATTTCCTCTCACAGCGTCCAAAATCGGTCCTGAAATTGCACTTTTATCGAAGGCAAGCAAACCAAAACGGAAACCGTACCAGCAAAAACTGATGCATGCCATTAAAATATCATCCTCCAACGGCGATTTGGAGCTGTTAGGTCTCAATGAATTTCGATCCTGAATCTGTCTTATGGGATTTCCAAAATTATGCCTCGCGGAAGTATTGCGTGACGTTCAATTTTGGCCAGATTTGTGGGCAAAAAAATCGATCTGGTACATGGATTTACCTATCAAAACTATTATTACCGCCAAAAGTATCATTTTATCTTAGCTTTTACCGAAAATGTAGCTTGGGTAAATGAAACGGCAAATTGTGAGAGCGTGTTAAAAACAGGACACTCGCGCTAATTGATTGGCATGTTGACCCGCCATGTTGCGAGTATTATCACGGTTAATTTACATAAAAAAAAGTTGAACTCTGTGTTAAACGTACGTAAAAACTCTTTTGTGTCCCTCAAATATCTGAGCGATATATTATATCCCATATTTAAGTCAATACCAGTGCGAAAGGACCATTTTTGTTGCCAATTGTAAGTGTAGCGGTTTCATTTTGATTTGTTTACACAACCACATACAGTGCATCAGGTAATATAAACTGACAAACATTTCTCGAAAACTTGTGCAATAGATGGGTTTGCCTATCGAAGCTATTATTCCAACCGAAAGTATCGTTTGTCTTAGCTTTTATCGAGAAACTAGCTTGGGTAAATGAAATGACAAATTCTGCGAGAGTCTTCAGTCTTCAAACCAAAGTGATCAAACTAGTTTGTTTTGACTTTCCACGCCGCGAGTACTATCGCAAAAGGTTATCCAAAAACTGTTAGATGATATATTAAATGCTGTGCGATGTCAGTTTTCGTCTGTGTAAATCAATATCGAGGTAAAATGACCATTTTCGTAGTTTTTTGTAAGGTTTATTTTAAATTGCGAAGCCTAGGAATGCACGCAACATAATATCAGTTGATAAATCATTATCGACAAACAACTTGAGGAAAACTTATGATAAATACAGGAAACTCAATATCTTGAAGTACTTCTTACCTCAGTCGAGGTTATCTGGATGAGATAATTGCAACATTTTGGAAGATTTAGTCCGGATGCGTACACGGAACATTCATTCAAATTCAAAACTGTTGCCTAGTTACACCGTAACAGCGAGACACAGGCGTCCCATGTTTTTCCTATGCACTTTGCCCCAAGTTACACTCCCGCCTTTCCCTCATGCAGTCGAACCTCCCCTTGCGACCACCTCTCGTAAGCGACCACCTCTCTTGAGCTACCACTTTTCCAAAATACCAAAATATCCCCAGTCAAATCACTATACATGTAGTTGGAACGTCTCGTAAGCGACCACTTCTTGTAGGCGACCGCGACCACTTTTAGACTTTGTTTTTGTTTTTAACCTCCCGTAAGCGACCACTTGTTACATACGCGACAAAAGTCCTCATATCTATTCCCTGTCAGGAGTTGGAAAATTTACCTTGTCACATGTACATTCTTGGGTAGTTCAGGGGACGTGAATGTCACAATCGTCGTATTGGTTAATTTATCACAGGCGAACCATCGCCTTGGATACTGAAATTATACTGGCAATATAATTTTGGAAAGTTGAAAAAACGTTATTGTGGCTACTAAACCTCTGGAGTCACCTTATGCTAATGAGTTCAAAATTTTTGACCCCTTGTGTTCTCACCTTTCGTAAGCGACCACCTCCCGTAAGAGACCACCTGCTTGACATTTTGTTTGGGTGGTCGCTTACGGGAGATTTGACTCTAATAATATCAAACACCAACAGAAAAGGATTCTCAAGTAACTTGGACCCCACAGTTATACGTCCGAAGGATGGCAAACAGCAATTACTCCTGTAGCGCACGCCACACAGAAACCTACATCGGGCTGACTTTGGCGTCACTGTAACGGTTTCGCTAGGTAGCATCCTTTTTTATTTTATTTTATTTTTTTTGAAACATTGAAAATGATAAAATGGTGACGGGCCGGGACAGGGTAATACCGCGTTCTCTGCTTAAGCGCGAACACCATGAACTGGGAGCAGCAGAGTTCTTTTTGTTAGATCGCCATCTAACCCCAAACAGGTCACGGTGCCTCAGACAAATAGTCAGTTCAAGATGTGTTTTGTCGATATCAAACACTTCTGTAAGGTAGTAATAAAATACTAAATCTACTGCACTGAACGTTCCAGGCTAAAGTAGGAAAATAGGGCGAAGTTATGAGTCATATCAGCTTTGCAGCCAAGTAATAATCCCTAGCCTTTTAGTGCGAAAAACTTTGTTGTACAGTGAATTTTGGTGGAGTGGCAGATTTGCTTCTGCGTGAAAACTGCAAACGTTTCATCCATCACTCAGCTGTTCCATAACACTACGATCCATAGCCTAATCATAAGGACGCCAGGCTGCCTTTGCGGGGTACCAGGTACCTGGAGGTTGTCTTTAATTTGGAATCTCAGTACAGATATCTTCAATTACCCCCTCCGCCTCCTCCTCGAAGATTTTATTAAACAAATCTGTTAAAACTTATGGCATATTCGTCCAAAGACGTGAAATGCAGATTGAAAAGAGGAAAAAAAAAGAAAGAAAAAAAAATAAATAAATAAATAAATAAAACAACGGCAGAAAAGTCAGCTTTAATGACAACCTGGTCGACCATTTATGTATATTCAGAGAGGGTCTCCTCGCCATTACTTTGGCTTGTAAATTGAATGAATCCTTTTTTTCAGGTAAGGCAAATAAATAATGTTGATGATGAGGGTTGGGTATCTAACCTACAGAGTTTGTCAGAACCAATGTGACTGTTTATAGATATAGTTTTTTCCAAGGTTAGGGAAGTACAAAATGTCGTTAGGGTCCGGGGTTTGTTACCGTGATGATACTCGCAACATGGCGGGTCAACATGCCAATCAATTAGCGCGAGTGTCTTGTTTTCAACACGCTCTCACAATTTGCCGTTTCATTTACCCAAGCTACATTTTCGGTAAAAGCTAAGATAAAATGATACTTTTGGTGGTAATAATAAATTTAGTGGGTAAATCCACGTACCAGATCAATTTTTTTGCCCACGAATCTGGCCAAAATTGAACGTCACGCAATACTTCCGCGAGGCATAATTTTGGAAATTCCATAAGAAATTCAGGATCGAAATTCATTGAGACCTAACAGCTCTAAATCGCCGTTGAAGGATGATATTTTAATGGCATGCATCAGTTTTTGCTGGTACGGTTTCCGTTTTGGTTTGCTAACTTTCGATAAAAGTGCAATTTCAGGACCGATTTTGGACGCTGTGAGAGGAAATTACTAAACCTCGTCTCAACAAGAAAATAAAAATCCAAACAACTTCAAAGTTCAATTTTTGTAACAAGTTAGCAAAGCCCTTTATTATGGCAAAGTTTGAGAAAATCGAATTTTTCTATCTTGCATGGCGATAGTTGATAGTTACAGAAAGCCGCTCTTAATTTCTCGGTCTGCATATGTAGGTTTGACTGGACAAAACCTTCTCATTCCGGCAGGTCTATTCCGGGGGTGAGGGGTGGGGGGTGGGGGTGGGGGTGAGGGGTGAGGGGTGAGGGGGTGAGGGGTGGGGGGGTGAAGGGTGGGGGTTGAGGGGTGAGGGGTGGGGGTGGGGGGTGAGTTTAACAGACGTGGATCTAGACTCTCATAGACTCTCATATATGTTGACATTTGCAACCATGTTACTCTCCAAAGTCTCACGACGTTACGGCCGTACCACGTAACTCAATTTACATACATCGTGTATGTCAATACTTTGACATTTGCAACCATGTTACTCTGCCAAAGTCCCACGAAGTTACGGCTAAATCTTCAGATGATAGGCCACCCTCTTATTTTTTCAAGTAAATAACGAGAGACCCATGCCTTAATTTTCTTGAGGGGGGTACAAGTCAAGATGTAATCCATGCAGGTTATTTTCACGGTATCATATTGGTGCGAGCGAAAACTGAAAAAAAAATTACATAAAAATAGAAATGTCATCGTAATTGCTTGCAGCAAAGGACGGAAATTTCCCCCTGTGCATCCTCGTTCAGTATAGTTCCGCTTGTAAGCACCAACATGACTACAGTAAATACCACCACTAACATGAGATTCGTTGGCTTGTGTACATTATTAAATGAATTTTTCGCGACACGTGAATTTCGAGATTTTGAAGTGTACATCGCAGCACTTGACTTTGGCCAATTTTCTAAAGGCTTGCACGGCAGGTCACTTAATTTAATTTTCGTGACTGAATTTTCCCGTTTTCACGAAATATGCAAAATTAGAAAGTGTCGCAAAAAATTTATGTGCTAAGTTTGTTTTTCGAATTGAATTGATAATTTTATCGTCAGCTGTGCCACTGAAGTCCCAGTACACGTTACTTCAGCTTTATTTACGCACGTACGTTAAAAATTTTAAGGACCAATCTTATCAGCGGCCAACCTCAAGCTTTACTCAGTTGGACGATTCGACCATTGAAATGCCTTAATCGGCAACGGCAAATACACTAGAGCTTATTGTCGTGAGAGTTATCTCTCGAATATAAGTGATACCAGCATATTTTAGTTACTAAAAACATGTTTGTTGTTTATTTTTATGTTCCGTTTTCTATTAATGGAACTCTGATTACAAGGACGGGAGAAACGGAAATCTGAAATTGGAAGAAATTATAAACTGAAGGCAGTGAACTTTTTTCTTTCTTTTTTTCTCTGATCCTAGAGAGAATTAGAAATGAAGATTCGAAATGTAACATGCTCAAATCCCAAATACAAACGAGAAAAGGGAAAAACATTTTTTCCCTGCCCACCAAAAAAAAAAGTGGGGGGGGGGGGGGTTTGAAGGAAGGAAACTGCTCGCTAGTTAAAGTAACGATTCAACAAAACCAGTCTAGATTCCGGTTTTTCACAAGCCACTTTGGCAAATTCATAAAAGTTAATCCAGATTATTTACAGTTACAGTTGTGTTGCAGTTTTAAGATTTCGAATTAATGTGAGAGTAGAGGGTTCATATCTCAAGAGCAGAACGTTTGTTTGTGTAATGACAATAACGACATTTGTAATTGTATCATGACAATAGCGACATTTAGTAGTATTGACGCTTACACTTAGTATCATTGACAAACCAGCCTAACAACCGGTTTTTCGAAGGCCATATGGTAAATGATTAACCAGGGAAAGTTAATCTAGTTTGTTTGTATATATAAAGTTACAGTTTTGTTACACTTTGAAGAATCAAAACCAATATGACGTCAGTTGTATCATTTAGTCGATCCAAGATCCAAGATCTTACGAGTCTCAAACAAAAAAGCAATACAATAAACGATAACCACAGTTTGGATTACTTTTATGTGTTTGTCGAACTCAATAATGTTAAGGTGGATCGCAGATCCCCACAGCTCGCGCCATGAACAAATTAAACGTACCCTCACCCCCGAACTGGTGATTTCGTGTGAGATTGCAGGATGTTCGTTTATCACGTATATGAGAGTCTAGATCCACGTCTGTTAACCCTTTCCCGCCCGAGGGAAATGTCGAATTTTTCTAAATCGCTAACTATGAACTGGGAGACCACATGTGATATACCATCTAAAAGGTATTTTCTGGGGTGTGCTATAAATCACACCAACAGAGACGGAAGAGGTCACATATTAGAGTGAGAAAAGTCCAAAACGAAAGAAGAAAAACAGTGAAAATTTTCCTATTCGTTGTACATACTGGGTATCCCCCTAAACTATAGCTTAATATACAGCTCTCAGTGCATTGCTTGTTGTAAGATATCAACTGGACTCTTAATGTACAAAGGAAAAAAATCCAAAAGTTTGAGGGGTGGTAAATCAAGTCTCATATAGGAGGGGGGCGTGATTTTATGCCTTCAATTTATAGATCTTTCAAAGATCTTTTCGTTGTGCAAATTTCACACAAATTGACCAAATACTGAGCCCGTTATTGCGTCTTGTGCCATATGGCACTCTTGGGCTGGAAAGGGTTAAACTCACCCCCCACCCCCATTCCTCACCCCTCACCCCCCACCCCTCACCCTTCACCCCTCACCCCTCACCCCCCACCCCCCACCCCTCACCCCTCACCCCCGGAATAGACCTGCCGCCGAAAACCCGGTTCAGGAGCGGTGAATTCAAGATCATAGCCTCACATCAAAAATAATTATCGGATCGAAGTAAAACATGTATTTCTTGCAATAGTTTACCGTGGGCTATGTTGTGAATTTTTCTGAGAATTTTGAATTTTTCGCTATTGCACACCTCTGGTTGATATTTACAGACATCCGCTCTTAATTGTTTCAAACAAAAGAACTTCCAATGAATAACAATAGTGGCAACCGTTACACGTCATAAAATTCAAAATGGCTGCGCCCAGGAAATTTAAAAGCGAAAATAGTCGATAATCATATCTAATTTTAACACACTTGAATGTCATTCCTACGTTTTAGACCAAAATTTAGAATTTGTACAACATTTCCAACACTTAACCGTCAATTTGTTGTCAGAGTGGAGGTTCCCTTTAATTTAAGCGCTCTATGATAAATTATCATAGTTTTCCATGAGAGCTATCCAAACACCTCACAGTACAGCTTGCAACCCACAACCAGACCTTAAAAAAGAAAATAAAATGATACCAGGTTATATCAAAAGATGTCGGTTACTCAATATTTCAGGTTAATTGTTGTGCCGCAGAGATTGAATATAGGCAAAAGCAGGACTGGGAACTTATATGTGAAACATCCCCAGCTTGAAGCATAGGAAACCTGTGGCTGTTCACATGGTGTTTGTGAAACATAGACAATTTGTAGTATTTTTAAAATTATAGTATCTGTGAAGGTCTAATTCACGATCTTTTTTTATTTTATATCTCAGGAGAAAATCACCGGGACACGGCCAGAGCTTATTATGGTTTGGGCTGTGCTCTTGGTGCTCTGGGATCCACTGATGAAGCCCTGGGGAATTTGAAGAAAGCTCGCAACATTCAAGTTCGTATTATTGCTTCTGAATATGATATTAAGAAAACTGACGAAGAAATCTTTTTATCTGGAAGGAACAGTGAGGACAGGATCTCCATTTTGAATGCTACAAGAGATGCACATTGAAAACTATGGCACCGTGTTGCGACTCCACTGACAACGTGATTCGTAATACGGGCCTCTGCTTGTCGACAACTCTCATGTAGGTGGACAGTCTTCTCTTAAGTTGGCCGTTTGTCGTGGTTCATTTCATTGTAAATAACCTCTGAGGATCATAGTAGAGCATTGATGTATAAGTATGGAGCAAGACAGAAAGTATCTCACCCGCCTGCTTCTTTGCATCCCCGCTCGTAAACTCCTTTGTAGGCTTTACTTTTACTTATACATTCAGTGATCTTATAAGAAATTGTAGTTCATTACTAAATTTCTTCCGAGCGTGGTTGGTTTAAATTTGTCAAAACGTGATAGTGATCATTCATAGATCATGGTATACCCGGGGGGGGGGGGGGAGGGTAGGCGAATACCCGACCCCCGTGACAAACAACGTGGAAAAATGTCACATTAATGTTTTTTCTTTTTTTTTTTTTGGGGGGGGGGGGGGCACTTCTGGGAATGACTGATGCTTTCGAGGTCAAATTGTCAAACTGTAAATTCAAATGCCACTCTCGATGACCTATTTAGTGATAAACAATAAACACAATAGAGTGTTTCTGTATAGGGACTGTTGGCCTGTTAGTTTGCCCTTTGAAATTTGATGCTCTTAACCCGGGAAACGGAGCGCAGTGCCTTCTAATATTAGATTAGCGCGAGATTAGCACAGTTTATGACTATCCGAGAAACGCAGATCTTAGCAAGAGCTATTAGAATCCAATAAGAAAATTGGGGTCACCGGGCATCTTTTAGAGATAATTAATCAACAATAGTAATCTAAAAAGCCGTAAAATGCCGTTTTTTTGTTTTGTTTGTTCGTTTGTTTGATTTTTTGCAAGTTGAACCTTGATTATCTTTGAAAAATGTGTGGTTACCTCCAATTTTCTTTTTGGGTTTCAATAACCCTTGGTAAATCTACTTTCCCACATGGTTATCAACTGCGCAGAAGTATCCCTGTGTTAGTAGGCGCCGGCCATATGAAACCTGAGTTCCCGGATCATCCCCAGATGCGCAGTACGTATGCGCAGTAGCAAAAGGAGGTACCGTCCTTAAGAACATCAAATTTTCACGGAGAAACAGTCCTGATTCAGATTTGATTTGATTTAAATAGAATTAAAACTTTATAAATTATAAACTATATATCAAAATTAAGCTAGACCTTGTGCAATTTCCCAGTTATTCTTATACGCTGTTTATACATTTCATCGGAAATATAGGTTGACTGATAATTTGGAAATATAGGTACTGCAAAAGAAACAAAAATACAAAAAAAAAAAACCCACCCAAAAACGATAAATAAATAAATTGTTGTAGCTTGACGTAGGTACAGTTATAGCCTGACACTACTTTATACTAGATGTTTTAACTGTACATTATAATTTTAATCTAGTTTATTTTGGCACTTTTACTATAATATTTAATAAAACAAAAAATATATAAAAGGCAACTTCCCTGATATGGTTTACACTGCACGGTACATATTGTAGGCCTTGTCACCTTCCTTGCTATATCCCACATAATCAAGCATATCATTTGTCACATCTGGGCCGGAAGACAGAAAGTTCAACCCCCTACTACATGTTGCACACCAATGACTGGAGGCACTCCGACCTTTCAAACAGTGTATTTGGCTGCATGGGTGGCGAGATGTTGAAGGAAGGGGAGGTTTGGCCCGCCAAATTTTTATATTTGTACGTGGACAATACCGCCAGCTACGCAGGCTAGCATCGCCTGTGTGCACCCGCCCCCCTCCCCTAAGGAAAAATCGGGGAGAGTGCAACAAAGGAAATAGAAGACGTCTGCACGCAGGCAAAGGCTAGCGGTGTGTCTCGGAGGATGAAGAATATCTTAGCTCAGGTGACACATCTGATAACGAGATACAGCATACAACCACTACACGCAGTGGCTTAATTTATGGCTGTTTTAAAGGTTATATGTTCCTATGGTAACCCATAAATTCGAGTAAACAACCATAACTCCAGCAATCATAAGGCATTTGTTTGACACCATTACAGTGAATGGTCGATTATTCAGTGAGTGACACAGGCATACTAGGAAAAAAGGAAATCCGAGTGCTCCTATCAGGAGTCGAACCTAAGAGATTCCCGATTCAGCTAAATTAGCATTCTTTGACGGTTGTATCAACTGATAAAGAATGGTAGTATTACTCTATCAGTGGACCTTAAACTAACACGCGGGACTTGTTTGCAGATCTATCACAACTGGACACCTGAATTAAAAGAGACAACTTTACTTTGGTTCTGACAGCATGCAGTTTATTCTTCAAGCTTGTTATCGAGAAATGATACCTTCTGAGTTGCTTAAATACGATTTGTATTCTATCGTTAAGAGAAGCCAATTTTATATGTGTACAGGTCAGCCACACAATTCATTCGTCAGAAACACATTAACTCAGCAAAAGGCTTCCAACACATGAGATATTTCAACAGACTGAATAGAGGAATAGCCTACGAAGCAGATATCCTGATCCAAAATATACTGAGGCCAACCACAAGCTACCTAAGCTAAAGTAGGCTAACCGGAGTACTATTTTGTTAGTTACTAGTCTGACACGGAACTTGAAGTGGGTGTCAAAAAAATTGCCTGGAGAGAAGGAGCAAAAAGCTTCACAAACCTCTCGCGCTCTTGGAAAGAAAACGACTGCCAATCAGGTTATTGCAGATTGTGAATTAACCGTATAAAATGTCTTATTGCGGACTTGAAGAAACCACTACGGCAACACCGACAAAAACTTCACTTGAAAATATAAGTTTGCGTTTATACTTGAACTGTACAATGTGGGCGAACTATCCAGTAACAGAACACCAGGTGGGAAAGGCGTTCAAATTGAGACAGAGAATGAAAAAATTTACAATCATGAGCTACGTTCTCTAAACAACCTTGAATTTGGTAATTTCACGTTGTTGTTTGATCGAGTATGTGGAAAAAATGTACCAAATTTATAAGGCACGTGCAAGGTCTTGTGTTTTCTCAGTTAATCTTTTTGTTTTCAATGTTTTGTGACGTTCTCTTGGCCGTTGCCATAGTAGCTTCGTAAAGTCCCTGTTTAGCCGAAGTTACGGCTCGGAACTCATAAAGACGATTCACACATCAGTCATATCTAGTTGTGCCTCCCCCAAACAAACATGACAAATGAGCTGTTCAAATGCCCCGCGGTACGGCTAAAAAAATTAAGTTGACGCTAGTCCAGTCTCAAACAAGTCTCATTTCGCTGTATTGCTCCAGTGAACGTTCGTTCCGTTGATCTACCGCCTCATTTTTGTCCTCCTTAGACGTCGTTAATCACAAAGTCATTGTCTTCGCCCATGAACTTATAACTAAATGAAGTGGCAATGCCCTGAGGTAGAAATCACAAGGCTGTCAAATGGTCCCGGTTAGACTAATGCCCGATTCCTAGGTTGGACAATGAGGGAAAACGCCCTACTAAAGCACGGGCGGGGGGGGGGGGGGGGGGGGAGGGAGTTGTTTTGGGTAATTAAAAAAAAAAGCATTACTCTTTACTAATTTTATTAGGCTAAACAGGAGGCTACTGTGATAACAAGTATTTTGCCCGGGGAAGCACTTAAACAGATTTCGGGGCGAGACTCTGCAAACCTGAGGAACACACTCGCTGGCTGCGAAGAGGCCCGGATCTGTTACAGGAACCGGTTATCTCCCAGACATCAACATCCCACAGAACTTTGGTCCAACAGTCGAGTTTTAATTAACTTCGTAACCAGAACGTAACCAAAGAATATAGTTTACAAAACAGTTGTATTTATGACAAACTACAGAAGCGAAGCGATCAGGTAATTGTTAAAAAGTATAACACAACGTTAACTTATGCGCTCTTTGAAACATAATTGGAGGAAACAGAATTTAGCTGGTGCAACATTAGTAACCTTCAAAACAACACAGATAAGAGTTTAACAAAATTACCATAACACCTCAACGCCTAATTACAGTTATGGTCTAATTAAACAACAGCAGGTAACAGTCACAGTTACTGAACTGGAAACTCCAAGTGAATGTTGGTTTTTTAATATTTTTATCAGCGATGAAAATAAACTTCTTACTCCTAATTTCTTCCCTCACACTAACACTAGTTACAAAAACATGATAATAAGACGAAAAACAAGACTGAATGGTGTGAAAAGTAGCTACATATCTCCTAATACTCCTGTTGCCTTTTACATTAATGGTTATGCTGTCGACAGTTTGAAGGTTTTGCTATGCAAAGCGAAAGCCCGCCACGATTTTGCAGGAAGAATTCTGTCACCGAAAGTTGCACCTTCTGTATGGAAAACCAGAAAGCAATTTGGCGGGCTGCGTTTTCAGTTTTTCACTTTTCTCAAGTGCTGCACTCACCATTATTACTATTGATACTTTGTACAAAAGTTTGTGCGTTCGAGAAAACTAACCAGTTGCGTTGTCAGCGGTAAAGAGCCTGTTTACAGACCATCTATTTTCAGACCATCACTGCGGCCCGCGAGTGAAATAAAGCCCACGGGGGTTGCGAAAACAGCAACAGTAAAGAAAATAAAATTATAACAGGTGTGGACAGACTACCAATAATACCTCACAATTATAACATACCGTGTATTTACTCAATAACATGACTTTGCCTCCTAGAACATTCCAGGGGACGTCTAGGAACGTTTAAGACCAGAAAACCCGACAACTTTTGCAACTGGTATCATTAACTAATATTATTATTCCACTATTATGTCATTTAACCAGATAAAGTCAAGAGAACGCGCAAAATTTAAGACTGTCATAGTAATTCACTGTAATGTCCTGGTTTGACCGGATTACAACGGAGCGAATACGGGCAAAGACATTTCACTGGCTTTCTGTGTTGTTTACGTCATTCGCACGCGCCGAAACTGATGGACAGATACATACTGCCGGATGTATTTCAACACTCTTTCTAGAAAAGAAAATCCAAAATAACAAAACCTTTTTGTAGTGGAATAATAATCTCTTATTCGATGGCTTTACATATAATACCCGCGAACATTTTGCTCATTGCTCGTATTTTTCCTCGCCCCAAAATACTGTGCAACTCGCAAAATATCGTTGCGTATTATATGTAAAACCATCAAATAAGATATCTATAATCGTTAGTGATAAATGCTATACATGTGAGTCTGAAGCTGATTACAGAGGCCCCCTTATGGCCTAACAAAAACTAGAAGGGCTTATAGTACAGGCTACAATCTATAGAAATATAAATGTATTGGAGCTCAAATAGAAATCAAGGTAAAAGGTATCATGATAGCACATTGCTCTTTTGGCGATCAGTGTTCATGATTAAAATTGGTAAAAAGGGAGCCCAGTCTTTTCAGGTTCTTTCCATTTCTTGACTGCCCATGTAGTTATAGCAAGTATTACAGCCGTCAACACAGTTTTTAAGACATCATAAGCTGTCGCCGTTCCATAAAATATCTTTGCAGCTAAGATCGCCAACACAATAAGCGAACAAAAACCTAAGAAAAGGCATACGATATATGAAATATATACAGCGGTTTCAATTTTATCCAATTCAGAAACACTGCTAAAACCCAAGTATAGAGTATACGTTAAGGCAACAATAACAAACAAAACCAAAAGTAAAAGAATGAAACCCCACACTGGGTTAATCATGGTGCCAATTACTAGCCAACAAAAATGGTAAGCAGTCAGGCTTGCACATATTTGTATCATTAGCTTGATGAGGCAGTCCCCTATAGAACCGCAACGTGTATTAGTGGTCTCGGTGCATTTGGAGGATGAAGTCCCCTGCGACTGAATCCCTGACTCACCCACAGTTGCCGACACTTGAGGAGAGCTGTCTGGGGAGGATGAAGTCCCTGGCAAAATTAAAAGCCTGTGTGACTCATCCACGGCTCTCGACACTTGACGAGAGCCGTTTTGAGAGTGGGGAAGTGGCTGGATCGGATTCCTTACTTCATCCCCATTTGACTCTGGGGAATCGCCTTTAAACCATACTTTTTTGGCAAAAAAAAACACTGTTGGCAATAAAACTAAGAGTCCTAGAATAGGATAAATGTCCCTAGGTGCATTTCCAGAAGCTGAGCGTGAAATCACCAGCCCGAAAATAACAGCCTCAAAAAAAAACAGAAGAAAACATAACACAATTATAGAGCTGACCATACTGGGGTCTTGCTGCTCGTCACGAAGTTTGCGTGAATTGCCACTCGAACACTTGCGGCATTTACAACGCTCACGCTTTTTTTCCAAAAATTTTAATGCTTCAGTGGTTAAGGCGATTCCAGCTGGGGAAGCAAAAACAAAAGCGCACCACAAAATTATTCTTATGTTGACACTGCGTCCTGTAGCCTCTATGTCTGGCTCGTGACCCTCTATAACGCACTCCGCTGTGTTCAGCGTTGGATCCCGTATTCCTGGACTAACAGCCAGATCTTGAAGCTGTAAATAAGACATAATTTTTTAATTGAATCATTAGCTATTACGGGAACATTGCAAGCTCAGTCAGCGACCAATTTCAGCGTACATCTATAACGGTAAACAGGGGACTGCACAGCCTCACTCCCGGCCGTATTTAGCGCAAGAGAGAACGTGACTTGACTCGAGCTTGAGTAAAACGCTACCCTTTCGGCCCCAAGCCTTCCAAATCATGGACCTCGGTTCACTTGATAAGCGTCCTGAGGCCTGGGGAGTGAACAAGCTAAAACGTAAGCCAGGAGCACAAACAACCGCGATTGCTGCCAAGTAAATCAAGAACCACCCTCTCTGGCCCTGTACAATGTATGGGACCATGTTTGCTTCATTGTTTTTGTACCCTGACTTCTTGCTGACGGCTTCCTAACCCTGTTACTTCAAATGATGCTTTTGACTGCATGGCTGTTTGAATGAAACCTAATTGTGAATGAAATTCCCACATTGTTTTCCTTCTGTGACGTTTGCAGTGCTGATTAGCGGTCAATTTCTAAAATATTTGAGCGTTTAAAATTTGTGCGTGTTGACAAGGTCATGGTCAATATGCGTTGCGAATCAGAATGGCTCAAGTCCAACACAAAATGTTCAAAATTCATAACTCGGTGAATAAAGTATTTCTCCTACAGAAATAATTATAGTCTTTGAGTAAATGTTAACAAATGTTAACAAAAGAAGAATACAGGAAATATGATGATTGTGACCCGTTTTACATGAACTTTTAAAATTTGTGCGTGTTTACAAGCGCATCAGGTCAACACAAAATGTTCAAAAATTAATTTATCCACGAATCTACTTGTCGTGTAGCAACGATTTAAGAGCCTGTCCATGGTTTGAAATACGTTAAGTATGGAAAATTATCGAGAATTGCCTGCAAGAATGCATTTTATTTCTAACCGACTTGCGAGTTGCTCACCACATGATTTTTCATCTGTTTTCTCGTGCTCTTGAAGTCCCTCTCGTTTCACGTTGTACTTTGTTTATTCATCGCCTGCTTTCTCGTTTTCTTTCTCTCTCTCTCTCTTCTTTCCACGTCGGCCGACACATTCAATGAATACATAAATTGACTTAGTATTTTGTTGTCTCCAAAATTCCCTTTTTTTTTAAACGCAGTTGGCCATGCGACTTCCCGCTAAACAAACGCGGGCGGCAGCGCAGGCTTCACATACTTGAGCGTGCAATTAGCATTGGTTGTCCTGTATTGCTGCGTAACGACGGACGGACAGTGACATCATAACCAAACCAAAATTTCTCGGATCGATGGGTTACCATATTTTCTTACCCATGATGCTCTGCAAGCGACTAAAAAGTGATATTCTGGACATCACACACTTCACTGATTTAACCAACTCATTGAAATTCTTGTTTAGCATTCAATATCATCACTAGCCATGATTGACTTAGTCACATGATTCTAGGCTTGCAAAGGACCTGTAGCTTTGATAAAAATGTTTAAACTTGCTTCACAAGCTTTGCAAGAAGTAAACACTGCAGATATGCTACAAATTTGAATTTCTAAGGGTTCACACTATTAAACTGTTACTAAAGAAAATGAATGAATGCAAAGCAACATAAGCCGATAAAAATCACTGTTAAGGGAACTGGTCAAAACTATTGTACTCGAACAGGACCCACCAAAGCACTCAACAGATGGTGGTCTGCCTGCACCCCCCTTCATCAACCTCAATAGATGGTGCCTCTGCATGGCCACCCCTCTATCCAGCAGAAAACAATGACAATAAGATTCAGACCTCACTTTTCTTGTTTATCTGGTAATGCTTACTCTTGCTTAAGTTGAATATTTCAGTGTGTCAACTCAAATTTTAATGCCAATTAAATTTTGTGGGTAATATTATTCCAAAGATAAGTGAAATCTTTGACAACCCCCCTACCCCAGACAAGGTGGGTACTCCTTGAACAAATTGATTATGACCAGTTCCCTATTATAAAAAGAAAGTCACTTACCGCAGCTAGAACCCCTTTCATGAGTTTTTTCTGTTCCTCTACACGGGAAAAATTGGGACAGAAGCTCGGCAGACAAATGCTTAGGTCTTGCGTACGCTGTTTGACCAGAAGTGACCGAAGAGACAAGAGTTCAAGGACGTCAGCTGGGAGAGCAACATACAAGCAGTTCATACTCCAGGTGTAATTTGCAACAAATGTGTCATTGGGTCCATAGATTTTCACTTTGACAACAAGAGATGATGGCATTGTTGCTGGATAGAGAGCAGACTCAATGTTAAAACTGTTATCATCTACTGTCAGAGATTTATATATGTCAGCATAGCTGTCAATACAGTAAGAGAATGAAGTACAATTCTTGATTTCATCTGCCTTGGTATGTTGACCAAAATCTGTTACTTGAATAAAAATGAGAAAGAAGATCTTCTGAAGAGAAGGACAGAGCATCCTTAAGGTCTGTCAGTGGCTTTCAATTCAGCTGTCACTCAGGGTATTTCCTGCAAAGGAAAAGAGCACAGACTGTTGACTAGTTTGACATTTTCTTGTATTAATCTCACTTACGCTTGCCCTTTAACATTACTTACAATAAATTAAACTTTCAAGTGAATTTAAATTCTGAAGCTGCAGAAAACTTGTAAATAAATAACAAAGATAATGTGCCATATTCAGTTTTCTTAACAGGTCACATATGTTCATTGTCATTATATTACTCAATCTGTTTTTATCTGGTCCTCTTCTTTAGAGGATAATGGAACACTATCCTATAGCTATGAGTGAAGGCAGTATGAATTCTAGGCAATGTCATAATCATAAGTTGTCTGCAATGAAGAAGATCAAAGCAAAATTTTAAAATGTAAGATATGTTTAGATTAATGTGTTAATTATGCCCATAAAATAATGCTACATCAAACAACTGTGTTGAGCAATAAATAATTTACAGGAGTTTTTCAAAACAATTTTGTCAGGAAACCACCATTAGATCATACTAAAAACCAATGAAATTTGCAGTTGAAGGGAACATTCAAGCACAAGGAAACCACAGCAGTTTTGAAAAATTAACTGACTGAAATAATTGGCTTACATGGTTTTGTATTCTCTTTATTTGCATACACATAATTATACTCAACAGCTCTAAAGTATTGTACTGAGCTGTTTTGTGGGAAAGGACAATTCATATCTTCTCAGCTGAGATCAGTACACTACTTTTGTTCTCTTCAGAAGGAATCTTCTTACAGGAGGTGTCTGTGAGCGCATTAATTCAACTGCAAACTTAGATAGTACAATGAACCTTTGTGTATAGCAGACTGCCCCAGAGTCATTAATGTACCAGGATGGTCTAGCTGTCATCTTTTAAATTTTTAACACCCTGTGAGCTGGTGGCATTGTCCTTGCCATCCCAATGTGAAAGAAAAAGATGTGTTTTTTTAATTTTTTTCTGGGCCATTTAGTGCAGTCAGGACTTATATGGCTTCAACATATTAATGTCATTCACGTGGAGATCAAAGTTGTGGGGTATATACCATTTTAAAATAATTTTTATATTGGAAACTGGTTTTTTCAAATTTATTTAAATTGTGCAGTTCCAGAAAATATTACTCCCCCCCCCCCCCCCCACAGAAACCGGAAATTCCAGTTTATTTAGCTTCATACTTTGCTTCTAAAATCGGAGTGACTTTTAGGACCCCCTCCCCCTAGGAATTTCTGATGACCTTTCAAGGGGTGGGTATGGATTTTTCCGGAATTGCACATTGGTAAGAAAATAATTTTAAGTCTCCAACAGATACTCACTGTTTGCAGAATGAAAAATGTATTATTATTATTATTATAATTTTTTTTTTTTATGGGAATTGTCCACATTTCAGTTTTGATTTCTTGCTCTATTTATAGGAGTTCCCTGAATAACAACAAGAAATCAAGTATCCTGTGCAAACAGTGTTACCAGTATAGGTTATTATTCTACTTAATAGCTTTCATCAGATGATTGCAAATTTAAATGTGCTTACATCTTCTAATCAATCATGGCTGTTTTTATACTAGAGGATGCAAAAATATCGGTCTGGACAAATTTGGGCAAACATTTTGTACCTAGTTGTTGTTCATCTTTTAATTATGCGTCTCTAGTATAAAGGTGGGCACAAAACGCATTATGTATCTGGATGAACTATCTTCTGTTGTACTTTGTTAAAGATAGTTTATCTTGATGGACAATGCATCTTATGGCCATCTTTATACTAGAGACAAATAACCTAACAAATAATATATGTTTGCCCAAGTTCGTCCAGATGAATAATGTGTCCTTTAGTATAAAAATGGCCTATTTATTGTTTTTTTTTCTTACTGTTAATGCCACCAAGTGTAATCTTCAGAATTATACACTAAATTAAATGGCAAGCACAAAGAAACCGTAAGGCTTATAATGCAACATGTGTTTCCTCAACTACAAGGCTAATTGTTCACAGATAGGTTGTCCAATCGCTTCTAAAAATTCATGCTCTGCAGATGGCAATCATTTACAATATTATTTTAACTGTGAAACATTGCATTCGTTGAGTGAAAATTTATTCCACCACTCAGTTGAACTCAGATAATCTTAAAGAAATGTATAGACATTAATTACACTGGTTTTCATACAAACCTTTGAAAACACAGTTTCTTTAGACAGTCTTTAAGGGCTTTACCTTGGTAAAAGAACCTGTAAACTGACAGCTGGCATAAAACAAAGGAAACAAAAAAGTCAAAACAATACAGGGAAGGAAAACAATTAACCTATGACCTGTCGCACAACACAAAGAAAAACCTGTGAGGTTTTTGAATGAATGAATGAAGGAATGAATGAATGAATGAATGAATGAATGAATGAATCAATGAATCAATGAACAATTATGTAGTCTAAAATTACAAAATTGCACCAACGTAAACCACTTTTGTGACATTTCCCTCCTTGAATAAACAAAGAAAGGTGTGAACTTGACCCTTGAGGTTCATATTCATTCTTCACGTCAAATGCCCCCGCAGGGTACTCCCCTATAAGGGCTATATATATATGGGCATGTGCCGCTGGATAGGGTATATAATTTCAACCGAGTCTGTCTTGGACCTGTCCTAGTATTTGGCAAATCCAAAATCAGAGACGTTTGTCTATATTTAATTTATGGGGCTAAATGTAATTTAGGTGAGGTTTAAAACTCAAGACAATGCTGGCCAGCAGTCTGCTCCTTTAATTTAGGTGGGGCAATCCAAGGTTTTCGCAGGGCCTCAGTAAATTTACAGCTCCCCCGTTGATGTCAACCATTTTGCTCGTGTTGTGCTGCGTGTACAGTTGCAGAAAAAAAACTTTGCTCCTGTCCTTCCCCTCCCTCTAGGTAAGTAGTGGTAAGTATTCAACATTCCACTGAGTATTCCCTCATTGTGACGGTGCCTGGGTGGTTGCCGCTCACAGGGTTGTCATGGTTACCTTTCGCGCTAGCTTGCGGCTCCCCCACAGACCTTGCAGACACCTTCTCCACACTCATCAGTATTGATGATGAGTTTAAAGTGAACAATGCTTCATGTCAAGTAAGTTTCCACAAAAGGTTCACTGCTGTTAATGCAAAATTATGGGATTTTTCACCAACACTTCTAGGTAATGTATTATTTTACCTGTTGTGATTGGTGTTTGCATTTCAATGTGTGGAACATCATGTCCGGTAAGTGACCGTGGGCCTTTGAGTTAGTTGTGTTAAAAAAGAGCTAGATGTTGTCCTTTGTTACAAATAGGGTCCTAAAACAGAGGGCATTGTCCCACACATGGAAGGTTTTACAAGGCTATTTATGTCCCAAACAGGGTCAGGGTTTCAAACCTCAGCAGTCAAGTACCTGGGATATGGCAGGGTGCGGGGGGAAGGTGCTGATGGTTCAAATATGTTCATTCATCACCTTACATACATTTAACCCAAGTGATCAGAGGCTGCCTTTTGACAGCTCACCCCCTATTCACAAATCCAGCAAAATCTACGACTTGTATTGGAACCCACAAAAATCAAAAACTCAAGCTTACCTTCAATATGATCAAGTACCAATAATTTAGCTTTTGCTTATAATGTATGAGGTTACTTCAAAAGGGTAAGGAAAAAAAACGAAATGTTTGAATTCCTCCCTTCTCCTGCTAAATGGTTAAAAGTCGCATTCCGATTCAAAAAAGTTGCACACTTTTGCCTCGCTTTCATGAATGCTTTTTCAGCAACACCGCTGACCACTGCAACTGCATTATGCTTCCGCCTTCCTTCCGTGTTGCGTGGGACGTCAACCTCGCTTTTCGATCCATACCTTTTTGGGCGTTTGCGACGGCGGCTCTCCAGAATTTCTGGATTTGGTGAGTATTTTTGCTATTAATTCGCTGTTGTTTCACTAAAAGTAGTTATTAGGTCGTATGCCCGCCAAAACTGACGTATTTAATAATATGCTGTCATGCATACGCGAAGCGGGTGTCCGGTGGATTCGCAGCAAGGTCCTACAAATAGAAGTCGATTCTCTTCATTATCTGAAGTGGACTCCCTACATTACCAAAAGCAGTTTCGCAGCATCCAGAAGTCGATTTCACTTCAGCCTGCTGTCCAAAATCCAATCGGAGTCCTCAAAACACCGGCAATTACATTTTAATATCTCCCCCCCACCCCCCCCCCCCCCCCGCTATCAAAACCCTCAGAAATTCACTTTAATGCAGGATCTGTCAGAAGTACATATAGGCAAGCTTAGTTTTCCTGTATACCCCTCAGAAATTTATTGATTTAATATTTATAACTTTGCGAGGTGCTCTCTCAGACCTCTCACAACATGGTGGTTTTCAGAAAGACCCTGTGTATACATGTCTATGGCTGATGTTATACCTGACGAAACTACTCGAACCAAAAGAAAATTGACATGCACAAAAGAAAATAAATTGGGGTCAAGTGGACTGTTGACCTAAATTTTAAATAACTGGCATCAAAAGGACGCGATAAGTGTTGTTTACAAGACTTACCTTCATAATATTGTTCTTGTTTCGTTAACCAGAAAGGTCATAAAACTTTTCATTATTTCCTCTACTAATATAAATCTATTGAAGGCTGTAGAGTTGTTTTCTTCTCCAAGGACAATTTTTTCCATGCTGTTGAGCTGTTGGTGCATGTTTTCGTCGGAGTTTACGTAGGACTGGCATTCACCGTAAACACCAAATGTTGTGATTGGTTGGTGGTTGGAGGTGTGTCTAGGGGTGGAAAAGCATAAAAACAATAGTGTGAAGACAGGTGTTATTTTTTATGACCCCCTCCCGTTGTGCATGACTCTCACCTCGTGCTTGCCTCTGCTCACCTGAAAAAATGCAAAAAAATAATGCCTGTTCAAAAAATCGCGGCATTTTGAGGAATGTGATAAAAACTAAAAAAAGTCATTCAAATAATTTAATACAGTATATCAATGCAACTTTATTATAATATTCATTTAGTTAACCAAATGTACATGTACCATACTCAAGCTTATGTTTACGTCATCTTAAATTGTATATCCAGTGTCAGATACTCTATTTACTTATATTGCGATTATGATTCTATTTATTTTAATTTATCGTAATGTTCCTTCTCCTCTTGGGCATTACTTCAAAGAATAATAAGGTGTGATGGTTCCTGATGGGCATTAATGATACTACTTATAGCTTCAAGTTCTCTGAGGAAGGCCAAATAGGGTTTTAATTTGCCCTGTAAACCAACTCCTCTTTGGTGTCACAATCCAAAACACTTTGGAATCACAAGATTTCTCACAGCCTATAAACAATCAACTTGGCAATTTCTGTTACAGAATATGGAATGCAAAGGAGATCACCATTGTACTGACTGCACACTCATGCTTTTTTCCTTCTTTCAATAGCCCCTCTTTACAACACAACTCCTGAAGCTCCATTTTATCATTCTCATGATAAAGTGCATCTTGGGACCATTGACAAAGGATTTATCTGTAGCTTTTCTTTGTACTCCTGACAGAACATTGTCATATTAGCCTTAGTCCACTAGTTTAGAATGGAATGCATTCTTGAAAGAATTGTTTTCAACACCATGAAAGAAGACTTTTATACATCATTTTCAAAATTTTGGAAGGGAAGAGATGCTCCGGTGTGTCTGAAACAACTTGTGTGTTGAATTGTTGAACCCTCTCTAAGCTAAGGGTAGCTAATGAATTTCGCTGCCAGTGGCCATGTTTGATGTAGTCATGCTCAGGTTGCTTGGAGAAGAGCGTTGTTGCAAATACACACTCAATATCTGGGTTGAATAATTTATTATTAGGGTGGAATATTTCTCGATCTGGCAGGTCCTTTTGTCCCTCTTCATGAAATGTGTTCTGCAGAATCTTCCCTAGTCTTCATTGTAGCTGCAGGTGTAATTTTTGACCAAGTACCAAACAGTAGCCACTTTCCTCCATAAATGTCATCAGCCTTCTGATTTTTATCCTTTCCAAGAAAATAATGTGAAGAGATGTTGTCCATGTCATCATTGATGATAAAATTTTCTTGCCCACCAATTCCACATTGCAATACTTGGACTACCACCACAATATGTATTGACGAAACAATTTGTAACTTCCTCTACCATGTGCTCCATGGTAGCTTTATGTTTGTCATCTCCTATACCATACTCTGAATAAATTCCCTTGCTTGAAAATTTTCATTGGATAGGACATGGTTTTGTGCAGCATCAACTCGTTCCACCCGATTGCTCTATCTGTGGTACTCAGTTAACAACTTTTTGAGTTACTGATCTCAATCTTAGTATCCTTACCAAACTGCATGACAACCACATTCGTACCAAAGTTCTTCACAGGGCCTCAGTTGGACCATTGTCCACAATGAATGCAAAATGTTCTACTTTCAATGTCCCATTTTCAGGATTTCTGAACAAATGATCAAGTGCTGGATTTCTTAACAGAAGAAATTAAAGATGGAATTGAAATCAGGGTGAACTGTTTCTGGCTCAAAGTAAGAAAGTTTTATTAGGGTGGTTTCTGTTCCCGTCCTACGAACAATGTTAACAAAAAAACTCTGTTTCCCTTTCTCTTCAAGAGCTAGCTCTCTCTCCATAAGCAGGTGACTCATCAGTGTAACTGCCTTATGAGTGGACCTATTCCAGTTGTGATGAAGG
>NW_028145459.1:3985000-4055000 GCF_977016875.1 Pavona decussata
TTTACTACAGGAAACACATAATAGTGATCCTTCTTGTCAAGTTCTTCATCTGATAGAAGTAAAATCCATACTGGGCAACCTCAGATTTGTTTATACTGACAATTTTTGCTTCAAATTGGCTGATAAATTACATATGGCTCTTTACAATGATCGTCAAGAAGATAAATGTAAAATACAGTGTGGTGTCCTAATGACCATGTAAATGGTATCCTCCTACCAGAGAAGGTAAATTATCCTGACACCCCCCCCCCCCCCCAAACACTCCTCCAACTTACTTACCAACTTACACTGGGAGAACATTCACCAAGATTTTTTGTTGCAAAAAGTGAAGTATTGACTGTTGAGGGGCAAAGAAAGTCTAACTGGTTATTACAATTAGAGAGTTGTATTTGAGCTGAATGTTATAGCTAGATCCTACGAATTGATGGTAAGACTTGCATTGTGTTTTCAGAGAAAAAGCAGTCAGAGGATAAGAGCAATTCGACAGTTGATGGACCACCAAAAAAAGGAAACTCAAGCACAGGTATAATTATTTATGGGTCATTTTTCATTACTAGTCTAGCCAGAGAGTGTTTAGCGTTTCTGTGATTTTTAGTTTGTATTTTTGTGTTATCACATTTCTGCAAGTAAGGTTTGGTAGGCAGGCATTTTAGAGTTCTTCAGACCAGTTACTTGAAGGACTTGTGGTCAGTGACTTTTTTTAGGGCTACCAAGCACAATAAAGTTTTTCTTCATCCATAGTTAACTTCATAATTTTTGTATGGCTTCCATTGTATTGTCTGCATGTTGTATGACTTTATTTACTGACAGCTCCTTGATTATTGGCTAATGTATGTAATTGTGTCTTTATCCAAAGTAAATATAGAAATGCATGAAGCGCTGGGGTACTTAGTGGTTGTCACTGTGGGTATTCTAGTTTTCAGAGTTTACGTTGGTTTCTCTGAATCAATCTTATCGCCAACACTCAACCCCTGATGAAAGTTATTGCAAAGTTTTGGGTTTCTCTTTCACCCTTAGGCTTTCACTCACAGCACATCCCATTACTCTTTCCCAGCCCCTTGCGGGTTGTCCTGACCCATCTAAGGCCATCCCAAAGAAATTCCTGAATTTTGAAGTGTTGGATCAAAAATAGGTTAGTCTAACTCCTCGCGCCCATCATCTGTTATTCGAATTAAAGGAGTATCTAGTAACTTGGCACTGCAGAATGTAGGCATTAATACCTTGCAGTGCCAAGTTGCTATATACTCCTCTAATTCCAATAACAGAGGACTAGGCATGCGAGGACTACATAAGCAAAAGGATCAAATTTCAGAATTGACCAAAAGGGACAGATGTTACGATGAACCGATTGCAAGGGAGGGGGGCTGGAGAGGGTTGAGGGAAAAGCCAAGGAGAAGATAGACTTGAGCCTACAATGTTTGAAGGGTGGGTGCAGTTGTCAGCTGGGTTGCCCGCCTTCTACAAAGGTTTTTTAAAATTATTTATTTTAATTATTCTTTTAATTAATTTTTCAATTATTCCTCTGTAAAAGAAATTTCCCAGGTTACTAACACCTACACCTAGAACCCATGACCCTCTTGAACAGTTACCTTCATGTATACTCCTCTAAGGGTGCTACAATTTTGTTGGGAGGTTTGATAATAACAGTTCTGTTCATGCTTACAGTACAAAGAAGGCTCATGCTTACAATGTACATGTCTTACTTACCCTTCAGTAGACCACACTTGTGTAGTCAATTGATAAACCAATTATCAATAAGAATTAACATCAATCGACATGATTCAAAGATTGATATCAATTGCCAATAGAAAAAATCGGAAGAAAAAAGTTGTGAGTTTGATTACTATCGATTGTAGACATTTTAGATGGCCATTGGTAATGATTGATTCCTCGACTGGTATCAATTACTGTAGATTGTTATCGGAATCGGTTTTTGTATTTTAGAAGCTGCACTCACTGATAAAATGATTGACACAATTTGTCAGTATGGTTTAATTCAGTCATTCAATTTTCATACCATGGCAAGTGTTGTAGAATTATAAACAAAACACTAGTAACAAAAACAACTAACAGGAATACCTCAGTGTTTTTATCTGTCTTTGCTTCAGTGCAGTTTATGATACTGGCTTGGGATATCCGAAGAAGCTGTGGTCAGAGTAGCAGTGTGCTGCAACACGCTAGTCTTGTTGTAGCATATCCCTTAAGATGAAACCAGCAAAATAAACGAGAAACTCAGTGCTTTGTGCTTTCAGTTATTTTCATCAGGAAGGAACCGTGAGAATAAATTTCAGAAAGAAAAAAAAATATTGTAGCATAGCAGTACTCACTTTGGGGCCATAAATAACAACTGTCTTGTTTTAGCGCCATCTTCAGTTTAGAAAAATAATTATTGTTATGGGCTTGAAAGAATGAGACTGCAAACCATTGATGAAGTCATGACAAGATGGATTCATTTACCGATTGTTATCCATTTTCTGCCAATTGATAAAAACAATTTAGTCTGAGTTTGGTTTGGTCGATAGCAAATCAAAAGTGTAGTTTTTAATAACCTTCCCCTTTCTTTAAGAAACTGCATGGATCCAATTTTATCTTTTAAGGAGACGAAGAAATTGCTACAAGATAAAGCCAGGTCCAGTCTGTGATTAATTTTCATTTAGCGTTTGGAACACATATTTTGTTATTCATTTTAACACCGTTTTTCTTAAGTTTGTCTTAGTTGTACATAATTAATTTTAGTTAGATATTAACGGATGAACAGCCACTTAGTGGAAATGGTGTTAATTATTTATTATTATTATTATTATTATTATTATTATTATTATTATTATTATTATTATTATCTGCGATTGAACTTGATTGATATCAATGATTTTGTATTTATGGATTTCCTATTAATACAAAATAATTTTCTATAACCTTCCAAGGACCAAAGTATTTTAATTCAATAGATAATGATATCGTTAATTCAATCTCTCTAGCCTCTTTTAAATCAATTATGCTCAAAAATTATATCTTTAAAAGCTATTGCACCTGGTGTAATGTCCCTTATTAATTCCATAGTTAAGTGTAGTTTTTAACTCGTGAATGCGCGCATGCGCAATGAACGAGTTATAGCGATAGCTGACTCTCGACTTGGTCGGTCGATCAGTCGATCAGTCGGTTTTGTCGTTAACTTTCGGGCGTGCGCAGTGAATGAGTTTTAAATTCAATTAGTGGAAAAAAACACGCGAACATTTGTTGTTCATGGCGCATCAGGAAATTCTTATTCAATATGTAGAGAATAATTTGACGATCATTTAGTGCAAGAATGGCGATTTTTCGTTCAATCTGAGCAAAGTTTCAAGTTTTTTCAGTTTTTCAGAAAGTCCGGGGTCGTAAACTCAATTAGTGAAAAAAAAAAAAACGTGAAAATTTGTTTCACGACGCGTCAGAATTCTCTCATTCATTCTGTAGAGAATAATTTGACAATCATTCTAGTGTAAGAATGGGGATTTTTCGTTGAATCTGAGCAAAGTTATAGGATTTTTTCGTTTTTTTCTACGAAGTGCGGTTTCTTTCAAGAATTAAAAATAATTTAATTTAAAAATAATTTAATTAAAAAATAATTTAATTTGTCAGTTTTCACGCGAAAGCGGAACGTGCCATGTCACGCATCATTGACGTCGTAAACAAAATTATGCAAATTTCTGGTGAAATGAACACTTTTAAGATCTTGTCAGCTTTCATAGAGGTTTCAAAGGGAAAAAATGTTTCATTTTCGAAATTTACAACTGGTAATTTATGGGAAAGCAAAAGGACGCGGTCGATAAATAATTCTTATTTAGCAAGAGCTTGTCATAGTTCATTATTTTTACTTGAGGATTGCGTGGACTGAACTCCAAAGGAAAAATTTCACGCATTTATGTCGGGCATGAATCGTAATGCGATACTTTGTTGAACATATTTCCCTTTGTGAGATCGGCTTGCCCTACAGTAATTTTGTAATTTTAATTCCCAAAAAAACTTCACTTGCCCATCGGGCAAGTGATGGTTAGAATCCACTAGCCCGATCGCGAAATCCAGTAGCCGCGGACTATCACACGAATTTGCATGACGTGGCTGCACATGGCGTGCTCCTATAAACTTTGAATAAAAAAAACACGTGATATTTTTTAATCGGCGCATCAGAATAATCGGCTTATTCAATCTGTACAGAATAATTTGACAATCATTTTAATAGTACAAGAATGGTCATTTTTCGTTACATAATCGGGCAAAGATATAATTTCTTTTAGCTTTTGAGGAAGTTTCCGTAGCCGTCTAAATTGCAATTACTATGTGTCATCTGCATTCACGAGTTGGCTCACAGGAGCCTTTGATTAAAACTCAGTGTTTTAATAATTATTGTAACGGTACTGGGCCTCGTCTCATTGTTTCTTCTTCGGCCCCCTCACCATTTCCTTAGTTTTTCATTTAATTTCTCTTTTGTTAATGTATATTTTTCTATCTTTTGTTTGTGGCAAATAAATTCAAATTCACATGACAACCTGCAATCACACCTGCAATCCTACGTCCTATTTCTTAGTATTGCTGTCCTGGCTCTCTGGCCCATTATGGATATGTTGAAGAGCTGGTACTTGCCTTTAAAAATTGTAATTGCATAATTTGTCGTTCCACTGTCACACTTGATATCCTGCCGCCACACCTGGCATCTTCTTATCACATTTGACATATTTCCATGAACCCCAACATTTTATCCCACTTGACATCCTGCTGCAACTCCTGCCATTATACCTGACCCTTGCAGGGACATCAGAGCAGAAATCCTAACAATTGCTGTGTCTTATGTTAGCAGCAGAAGAAGCTATACCAAGGCGTGAGGAAGAAGAGCAACGACCCGTAGACACAGGAGATAGACTGGGAGAAGATACAGGGGAACAACCACCATTGACTGTTGGAACTCAAACAGTAGCAAGCACAGGAGCAGGTACAATAACACATCGTTAACAACTGCATCAAACTGAGTGGAAGCAGGGTGCCTGGGAAGTCCCAGGGGCCTCCACTGTGACCAGCAGGCCCCTAGACAGTAACATGCTCCCATGGCTTGCAATCCCCGCAACCCAGTCATGAGCTCCCACGCCAAGTCATCCACACACCCATCACACTGCATAAGCAGTAGAAAACGGGAATGAAAGGGAGGGGGAAGGGGCAGAAAATCGAGACAAGCCGACCAGAAACTCCACAAAGTCTGCTACACACCGCGACGCTTAAATGGTACCACAATGCTGTGCTCTGCGCATGCGCTAACCACCAAGAGCCGCTGACCACCCGATCAATACCAGCTTTTCTTTTTTTTAACTTAGTTAGATTGCATTTAACTGCATGCATTTAATGTTAAATTTACATTAATGTCACTGTTCCCGAGGAACGTAGCGCAACAGCGATATGCACTAAAGGTATGCGCGAAATACTTAACAAACAAAGATAACAACTCAAGATGGCGTTATTGAGGGGAACACTGCCTTGCGGTAGGTTAGTCAATGCGACTTCCGGTTTGCGTGACAAAAACAACCTCACTTATCTCCCCAGCACTACGAGCTGAATGGTAGACAGCATGTGCTGGATCAGACAAGAGTATTAGTTAGCAGGCGATAAACAAAAGCAAAGACGCGAACAAGCTTGGGGGAAGTCGCTGCGCAGACTTAACCGCCACAGATGCATGCAAGGCAATGCATTCCCCCAAGCAAAGGAAAAGGAAATAAGTTCAATTAGGAGCAAAACAACCCGAATCGCCATCTTGGGAGCAACTGAGTGCAAGACAGACTGCAGAGTTCTGATGTAAAGCTGGTAACAGTCGGAAGACCAGCGTCCAAGCACTTTTATAAGCCAGCAGCGGCGGCAACCGATGCCGCCCCGATACGAAAGCTATGACCCTTGAGGCATTGGTAGGGAAGACCTGCAAACCTTGCGCTATCTTGCAGCCGGTGAGAAACAACGCCCCGGGTGAGATAGCGTCCGGATTGGAAGTAGAAAAGTGGTCCTGTTTGTGGCCTTGCTAAGAGAAAGTAATCACGCATAGCCATGACTGCGCAGATTGTAGAAGAGCTGCGAGCTACGGTGAGGGACTGCCCGTGCCTAAAGACGTCGGTTTTGGACGATTTTAATTGAACTGTCATATACTGCGGACATGCCAGATTGGGCTGAAAGGTTATACAATCCGTTGAAAGGTCAAAATGAGGCCTAAACTTACGTACACCTAAGTAGGTAAACTCGCTACAGTGAAGAAAGGCAAAAAACGCTAAAGTAAAAGCCGCCCAAACCATAGAAAAATCCCGGGGACTTAACCACGCCCGCAAGACGGGGCGAATTGATGAAAGCATGTGGGGGGTCACCGGCTGGCGACAGATTTTCTTCTCACCCTGGAGAATACCCCTTAAAACCTTACACAAAAGAAGCTTACCCTTAAGAGGGTCATTATACCCGGCGGTAATGTGGAGATTGCGAACCGCAGCTAAATAAAGTTTTATGGTGCTATGACGGACTGACCTAGCTAGATAGGATGCGAAATAAACAAGTGTCCCTTCAGAGGCTGGAAGCACGAGCCCCGTTGGACTTATAAGATGGTTCATTAGACAAAAATTTAAGAAATGCTTTTCCCCGCAGCTGTAGGTTCTGTTTGTGCTCTTGGCAAGGCCCCAGCTGGCGTAGGTCAGGACTTCGTCCCTCAAAGGGTCATTAATGAAGGTGGGATGGTACAAGGACTCCTGTCGGCGGGGGGGGTGAGGGCCTGGAAATGCTGCATCTGAAAGCGGGAGAGTGCGTCAGCAATCTCATTTGAGACCCCTGGGACATGGCGAGCACACACCAAAAAATTGTGTTTCATGGAAATGAGAACTAAGAACCTGACCAAATCCATGATACGGGGTGCCTTGGAATGCCCAGAATTGATAATAGATACCACCGATTCATTGTCGCACCAAAACTGAAGGCGTTTGCCCATGAAAAAGGGGTGCCATATAGCACAGGCGACGACAACAGGGAACAACTCTTGCCACTCAATACTAATGCCCTGCCCCTTATTTAAACGCAGGTGGGGTGGCCAGCGGCCCTGAAACCACTTTCCCTGGAAAAAACCACCAAAACCTATTGTGCTGGCCGCGTCGGTGTAGAGCTCCAGGGCCGGGGATGGGGTAGTGGAAGACTCCAGAAAAACGGAACGCCCGTTCCATTTCGTTAGGAAAACCTTCCACATATCGAGGTCCTTGAAAAACTCCCTATCAAGCCTGATGTGATGAAAACGACTGGGGACCCCGCTAGTCAGATTGATAGCGCACTGAAGGAAAGTCCTGCCCGGGACCACCACCTTACACGCGAACTGGAGGGTACCAATGAGTGATTGAAGCTCCACTAGGCGCATGGAATGGCATTTTTGGAAGGAGGATAGGAGCTCATTTATCCGGGTGAGTTTGTCCTGGGGCAGGCGGACCTCCATGCGTACGCTGTCTAAGACAATTCCCATGAATTCAATTACCTGGGAGGGTCCTATGGTTTTAGACGCCACCACAGGGACCTTAAGTGACATGAAAACCCGCAGTAGGGTACTAAAGCTAGAAAGGCAGGACAGTTTTGACTGTTCCGCAATAAAGAAGTCATCTAGGATATGAATAACATGCTGGAGACCGTAGTTGTTTTTAAGTATCCATTCAAGCCCGTCGGAAAGTTGATTAAAGAGGAATGGCGCACTGCGGAGACCAAAGGGAAGGAACATATTGACGTAGTACTGGGATTGCCAGAAGATACCCAGCAAGCTCCAGTCGTTTGGATGAATTGGTATCAAACAAAAAGCCGATTTGAGGTCGGTCTTGGCCATGAAGGCACCCCTCCCCAGGGACTGCAGGACACTGATGGCGTCGTCGACCCAGACATAACTCAGGGAAAAGGGGTCCTTCGGAATATAGTCATTGATGCTGGTCCCTTGGGGGTAGGAGAGGTGGTAGATTGTGCGCCATTCATTTGAGTGCTTTTTGGGGACCACACCCACAGGGTGGCATTAAAAGTTAGGCAGGGGCGGTGAGGGGTAGGGGCCCGCAACCCTGCCAAGGGTAACCTCTTTACGCAAATTCGAGGTAACTACATCAGGGTGCTGGGCAGCAGAGATTAGATTAGGGGGAAACCCGGTGTGCACGAGGGCCAGAATAACCAATGTGTGCGCCCTCCCTAAGCATGCTAAGCAGATTAGAAACAAAAGTTTTATCAGGGTGATTAGCTAATTCTAACTCTAAGCAGTAAATGTCAATGGGTGAGGATACTTGTGGCGTCACATGGCGCCGTAGCTGCTCCACTTTACTTTTTGCCGCGCTCACCGGATGAAGAGGATTTGGAGGCATCGGGGCTGGTGGACGACTGCTGTTGACAGGCTGGGGCAGCGTGGCTACTGGAATAGCAGCGGCGGCACACGTGCGGGTATTTGCAGTTGCGGCGGCGACAGCCGGAGGACACTTGTTAAGGTCATTCCCCTGTTTTGCAGTGCGCAACTCTACTGCGCACAATGGCAAAATAAAAAAATTTATGCTCATTTCTTGCTAACTACTGAGTATCACTCAATCTGACTTGCGTCTAACAAATAAATTCTTAATTTGTATTTTGGGCCGAAATTAAGGGTCATTAAGGTGTTTTCATAAGACTCGCCCCAGTCCCTTCGCAGAGAAACCAGTTTTGAAGCTCGATTTACCACTGCTTTGTGAAATATCCGCAAAACCAACCCGGTGAACCTATTTTCTCTTTTCAAATTTCTAACCACAATATCGTTTGCCAACTACCGTGAAAATTTAAGGAAAATCTTAGTGTTAGAAATATCAAATTTTGCGCCTAATATCTAGCCAATGGACATTTTGGCCTACCTTAAGAGGTAACGAATTATATTATTTTGCTGAATATCTCAGTAGTACTGGTTAGGAATAGTTTTCAAACAGATTTCACATTGAAAATGATTAATGAACAGGGAAAAAATTCTATGAAATGAGCCTTTAACTGTTCTCTTTGGAAAATAATTCCTGTTTTTGGCAAATGCCCTATTATAGTCCTTTTTGTCCAAACATGCAGAAATTACCATATTTCAATGCTTCGTTGCTGAAGAACAAGCATGGGGACCCTCTCTTTTTATTTCATTTTTGCAGTTTACATATAGTGAACCACACATAGGCAAAGTTTGGAAAAAATCTGAGTGTAGGTTCTATTTTAGGGGAATGACCTTAAAGTCAAAGCAGACAGTCTGGGTTCGGCGAGGTTTTCTGTTGGGGTCAGCGGAAGGACAGTCATCTTGAATGGGGTATGGACTCGAGCAAACACTGCAATGGGGTTTGGCAAGGCCCGAAAAAGTCACAGTCCACAGTTCTAGGTCTACCTTGTCCCAGCTAATGGTCAAATCATAGGCCGCGCGGCGACGGAACTGTTGGTCGTACGAAAGCCACGCCATACCTTTAAATTTAGTGACGGCCCGACTAATAATTTGCTGGTACTTTATGAGTTCAAGGGCTCTTCGCGGGTAGGCTGTCACAAGCACTAGCATGTATGTCGTGAAGGCATCAAGCCATTTCTGGAAAGTATCTATGACGGGTTTCCACTTCCGAACCATAGTTACCGGGGAACCCAGGGAGCCTAGGGCCGAGTCGTCTAACCGTAACTGAAGCTCGGGGGTCTGGGACTGATATAAATTGTCCGGCAACAACAACGCAAGATCAAAGTACTCACCACGGAGTATTTTGTCCTCCAAATGGCGGTCCACTGGCCTTGTCAGACCCAAAGGCAAGGCCATGCCAGGAGCACGGGAGCGTTGGTTGAGTGGAGGCGAAACGTGGCCATTTTCAGGCGCGCGGAAGGCCACCAAAGCGTTGCTCACGGACTCAGTGATGATCGCTTCGATGGTGATTCGCTGTGCCGGACTGAAGGACTGTTGTGCAGGAGTAACAGGTTCTTCTGGGTCGTCCTGCCCGAACATATCTTCAATCGAACAGGATGAGGCGTTGTCCGATAGGGCGCTGTCCCCTTGTTCTGGACGTGTTCAGGAGTCTCTACGCTCAGTTCTGGACGGACGGGAATTTGCCTGGCGCTCCGGCGACTTGCAGCAAGGCGAGGCACTCTTCGCTGGCGAGATTTTCCTGTCTTTCCCCGCGCTGTTAGATTTCAAGTACGGACAGAGCTGGTGGTCCCCGACAGGGCTGTCTTGACACGGGCGAGGAGCTGCCCTTTGGAGCCAGATATTGGGAGGTTCAGGGCTTGAAGGCGAAGCTGCAGAACCTCGCTTGAAAGGACTGAAAGACCTTCGCGTTGGGCGGATGAGCGATTGGAGGTCGAAGCAACGCGAGGACGAACCATGGTAAAAAACGTTTGACAAATTGACAGCAAATAGTGAGTACACTGCACAACAGAACTGCAAATTGAACCTTGAACAGTTTGCTCGGGCTTTTATAGCTAGACAGTGTCTGCTTACTTAGCCAGTAGTTTAAGCTGTACTATACAGCAGCTTGGCTTTACACGTGTACTTAACACGTTATGAATGAGGCCTTAATACTTTCGGCCAATGCAAATAAATGTCACAATAAGCTAAGGACAACAAAGCCATAATGTTGTGAGCTAAGCTACAACGAAACTATTGATTTTGCTGACCTTGGAAGCATGACTACACAGTAGCTCCATTGAAAACAACCCGCCATGAATGGCTCACTGAGAACGAGTAATGCACGCGAGTCACGTTCCATTAACAACCATTAACAATATTTTACTGATCTGTCCGTAAAATCTAATTTTACCTTAACCTGATTTACATTTATGAGGTGTAGACATTTATAGCCCTCCCGACGTATCTTTGGAACATTGTAAAAATCGTAACATTTGAATTTCTTAATTTTGTTGAGAACGTTTGCCTCCAAGATGAAACAGTGTTCTCCACCTCTCACGTTTGGTTTTAAAGGATTTATTTAACTTGTTTGAACTTGAGTTAGTCACAGTTTCTCAACTCACACTCATTCTAAAAAGTAACAATTTGACACTACTACTTTGTACAGTACAAAGTATCCAGGATCACATAGCGATTTCTGGCATCTATCAAAAGGCTACTAATGGTTGGCTCCTTCGAATCACACTGCAAATGATCTTATTTCACAATAACAACAATTACTCAAATGCTAAAAAGATAATCATATCTCACGCAATCCGCAATTAGCCTCAGTCTCCAACACCTTCACCCCAAATGTTTCCCACTCAGAGAACATATGTTCTGCCTTGAAGCGTCGCAATATCTTACCTTTGAGTATGAACACGAGAAAACATAAACATTCAGAATAAAACTAATGTTCAAAACAAGTTCAATAACATCAATGAAGGAAAGAGTTCACAGTTTACGGTTTGTATTCCGCAAGGTCCTGAATTCTAGCTCTAGCAGCAACTGCAGCATCCCGTCTGGTTCTTTGCCTGAATAGTGAAGCACTTGGATTCAGGTTCGCTGTAGGCATACATGTAGGTGTATCAGCAGCTCTATCATAGGACAGCTCAAGTGGGTATAAGATGCTGTATAGGTCGATCTAGCACACTGTGAGCAGTCTTCAGTTGCACTGCGGATGACGCCGTCCTTTCGGGGATACACTTGCTTCACTGTAACTAATGGCTGGGTGCAACGATTTTTGCTTTCCATTTTCACGATGATGACATCTTCTATCATTGACTGGAACATTCTGACTTTATGAGTCAGGTTGTGCCTTTCATGTAATGCCATTAAGTATTCTCTCTGCCAACGGTTCCATAGGTTATCCTCGCCATATCTCTTCTTCTCGTAACTGATTGGTGTGTTGGAAAAGGAAGGTTGAAGGGGTGAGAATTGGTAACTCATTGTCTTCTTCCACATAACGTAGTGGCCGTCAGTTGATTTACGTTTCAACATCGAGTAGAACCTCACTAAGCTCCACCCACTTTAGAACACCTCCCCCAATGACTTTATACATGGCGGACTCCACTAAGGCAATCAAACGCTCAAACTGACCAAACCCCCCGCCCCCCACCACCACCACCACCAAGGAGTTCTGCTCAGGTCGAGTGAATTGCAATACAATATTGTACCCCTCTTGGAGTCCCTGCAGGCGCTCGTCTTGTCATAGTTGACGAAGCGACTTAGCAGCTTTGATAATGGCCCAGGGCTGCAAATAACGGCCGGTCAACGGACAAAGTCCGGTCAAAATTGGGTATTGACCGGACAAATCCTTGGATTGCCGGACATCTTGTCCGGTCCTTTACCGACTCGTTCAGAGAAATTTTAATTTTTAACTATTTGAAAATCACGAGGGACAACATTTATGTTTCCGAAAGAAAAAAACATGGATATATAACTAGACAAATTAGTGGTCGAGAAATTCCCGGTAGTCGCAAACTTCCACGATGTTATCAAGTCCTATCGCAACCGCAAATCATCGTGTTTTCCGTTATTTTATTTACTTTAAGTGTTTCCAATTAGTAGAGGGTTTTACCTTTGGCTAGATACCATGATTGACTCTTAAATAAAGTGATTGATTGTTTGATTGATTGGATGATCGGAAAGCACCCTTACGAAGACTAATCTCGTGGCACCAAGAATACTCCACGTAGCATTTGTTGCAAAGTGTGAAAAGCGAACAAACCATACGTTACTTCTGGCAGACCCTGCAAAACATGCTTGGTTACTAAGCTTTCTGGTGATTTCAGCACTCGATGCAACTTAAAAATGGAAAAATAAGGTCGTCTTAAAGGGATTCTAAAAGGAAAAAAGTCAGCGAGCGCAACAATAGTACTTGGAATAAGACGCCATGCATTTAATACAATTACATACAGTACTGCCGAATTTCGAAACCCTAAGACGATAATTATGTTTACATTTCAGTTAGCTTCTTTTTTCAAATTAATTAAGAGACCGATTGAACCTTTCGGCTTTCATATATTCTGCACATTTTACTTAAAGTTCAGTTGTAGAAATGATGTGGCGATTGCTAAAGTGTTACTGATATTTAATTATAAGTGATTTTGCCTGTTGTATCTTGCGTAAGCGTTCCATGTATTGAATGCGAGGCTGCTTCTGCAGTAAAGAGTAGTTAAACTATTAACTTGTAATTTTTATTGCCAAACCGACTTGGATTCAGTTGTTTTCCTAGTTATAAAAGGATTACTGTGCAATCTGGGTTCACTATCGCAAGAGTTACGACTGTTAAAATTTGACCGGCCAAAAACGGGTAGTGTCCGAGCAAAAACATGTTTGACCGGACAACGTGAGCGGCGCCTGCCTGTTAGTTATTTGCAGCCCTGATGGCCTTGCCATTGTCTAAGTAGATCTTTCTTGGTCTTCCACATCTGTTTCAAGATTGGGAACAAGTTCGAAATACACGGCTCTAGTCAGACTGCAGGCAAATAGGATAAGATAGGCCTTGTCTTCACGATTAGCAGTCTGTCTGTAACAAATGGGTCCAGCAAAATCACCACTTCAAATGCTGTCTCCTCGAGTTCAGTCACTGGGTAGAGGGCCTGGGGGCAGGGCAGCCAGTGGAGTTGCTTGGAACCTTTTGCATCCCCAGCAGTCTTTTTCACTGATTTCAAAAGGATGGCGGGGTCATTTCTCTCGGTCTGACAGCCACTAAGGTCCGTTCCACCACAGTTCAGTTTGGCCCCCTCTGATTGCCAAGTCAGCTGGATTATCTTGAGTTGACTCGTGTCTCCATTAGATCTCTAGGCGCTGATGAATTTTTTTACTTGGTTTGCAACAAACTGCTTGTACTGGCCGTTTCCACAGCTCCAATGGAGGGTAACTGTACTGTCCAACCAGGCATAGACTGTTGGAGTTGACAGGCCATTTAATGTATTTCTGACATTTGTCTCCTGGTTAGTCGTCATGTGGGCTGAAATGGGCTCTAGGCGGGGTACTGTAAGACCCTGTTTAGCCAAGTGACCCTTGGCTGTGACAAAGCGTTGCATAGTTCTGGCCTGTTGCCACACAACAGCCTAAACTGCGGCGCCTACTCGATATGTGCTAACATCACCAAACACGTGCAGGTCCAATTCTAATATGGGTTTGAAGTGGTTCACAACGGGACGGGGTAATGTCTCTCCAGTCGTTAGCGTCTTTTGCCACTTTATCGTTCTCTCCATTACAGGTCTGCTTGACTCAGCTCCCATAGTAGTTTTTGGTTACAAATGTTACGGTAGATCATCTTCCCTTGCAATGTCAGGGGTGTCACTAAATCCTACATCCTATTTCTAAGTATCGCTGTCCTGGCTCTCTAGCCCATTATAGATATCTTGGACGGCTGGTACTTGCCCTTATTTCAACATGTAACTTATTAATAGCCCTGGCTCATCACTGTAGAAAATGCATAAGTATAAATAAAATTGTTATTGCATAATTTGTCCTTGCGCCATCACACTCGATATCCTGCTGCCACACCTGGCATCTTCATATCACATATGACATTTTCCCATGAACTCAATTTTTCATCCCACTTGACATCCTGACCCTTGCTGGGACATCACAGCAGAAATCCTGACAATAATTTTATTGCTGTGTCTTATGTTAGCAGCAGAAGAAGCTATAGAAAGGCGTGAGGAAGAAGAGGACAATGAAGAGCAACGACCCGTAGACACAGGAGATGAACTGGGAGAAGATACAGGGGAACAACCACCATTGACTGTTGGAACTCAAACAGTAGCAAGCACAGGAGCAGGTATACTAACACATGGTTAACAACTGCATCAAGCTGAGTGGAAGCAGGGTGCCTGGGAAGTCCCAGGGGCCTCCACTGTGACCACCAGGCCCCTAGACAGTAACATGCTCCCATGGCTTGCAATCCCCACGACCCAGTCATGAGCTCCCACGCCAAGTCATCCACACACCCGTCACACTGCATACGCAGTAGAAAACGGGAATGAAAGGGAGGGGGAAGGGGCAGAAAATCGAGACAAACCAACCAGAAACTCCACAAAGTCTGCTACACACTTCCACGCTTAAATGGTTTACAATGCAGTGCTCTTCGAATGCGCTTACCACCAAGACCTGCTGACCACTCGATGAAAGCCAGCTTTTCTTTATTGTTAACTTAGTTAGATTGCATTTAGCGTTAAAATTCCATTTACCTTGTCCTGATTTAAATCTATGAGGTGCAGACATTGGTAGCCCTCCTGGCGTATATTTGTAAATTTGTAAAAATCGTAAAATTTGAATTTCTTAATTTCGTGGAGAACTTTTGCATCCAAGATAAAACAATGCTCTCTACCACTCATGTTTGGTTTTATAAGATTTATTCAACTTGTTTGAAGTCGAGCTAGTCACAGTTTCCAAACTCACACGCGTTCTAAAAAGTAACAATTTGACACTACTTTTTTTGTACAGTACAAAGTATCCAGGATCACATAGCAATTTCTGGCATCTATCAAAAGGCTACTAATGGCTGGTTCCTTCGAATCACACCACAAATGATCTTATTTCACGATAACAACAATTACTCAAATGCTAAAAAGATAATCATATCTCACACAATCCACAATTAGCTTCAGTCTCCAACAATTGTTTTGATTTTGAAGCACTGAAGTAGATCTCCACTGACAAATTTTTGCTTAATTCATTCTGGAGAATAACTTAGTTTTCTACACTTACACTTATGAACTGTGCTATTGCCATGTCATGGACTGAGTCTGACTCAGAATGACCATTTACAACCATGAAAAATTTCTTTGAATTGCCTCTCAAAATAGTTCTTGTCATATCTTATGCTGGATTTACATTTATATCTGAAAACACAATCCTTGTCGAAACAACAAGAATTAGCGAAACAAAACACAGCACAAAATTTCCTAAACACGTCAAAAAGGATTTTAAACACGAGTCAAAATTTCCTTGGCACATTTCATTCCTTAAACACTTAGGCAAAGACTGAGATGGTAAGTGAGTGCAATTTGCAGATTAGTGTCATGCTTTGAACAATTACCTGGTTGAAAGTTTTAGATATGTCAAACATAGATTAGTGTTGAACCAATGTTCGCTCAAGGCCCGGTAGGTGATCAGGGTGGTCATGTTGAGGAAAAAACGTAACTTTACAAATGCTGTGTGTCTGAAATTTAATTTTTTTTATGAAAGTGAACATCTTGCCCATATTCCTAGCGGGTTTTGATTGTAAACAAAGTGCAAAGCAGTAGATATAGCATTGGAACAGTGTTTACCAAAGGAATTCAAGGCTACATGCAAGACTCCGGACTCGTTAATCTGAACTATAACAACAAAATCGTGATCCATAATGCACCATAGCCGGTTATACACTAACCCCTTAAATTATCTTTGGTGAGGCTCATTAGCGTTTCATCAAAGAAAGACTCATTTCTATGCTTAACACTGCTTTGGCGGGACTTGCCAAAGTCTTGCCAAAGCTCTGTGATCTTACCGCAACCACAATGCTTCGTACTTTTGCAAGAAAGGTGAACGAAAGGCCCCATAAGTATATATTCGTGCTGATTAGAGAGCTCGGTCGCTTTAGGCTCCCTTACAGTGGCAGGAAGAATAATACAATAATACCCTTTGTTTGCTGTGACCCTCGCCAGTGTTTATAGCTTGAATATTTCGTGGAAGCAAGCATATAACTTCACAAAGAAATAATATCTAATTTGAACATATCAATATGGCTAAATGTCCTTAACTAGTAGGAAACAGACCAGCTGGCTATTAGTAAGCATGGCAAAGGAGTTGACTAGGAGCTACTGCGAAAAACTGCAGCAAGCGATCAGAGCAGGACTTGAAAGCTTCCTTCCAAATAAATAAATTTTAATGGAACAACCATAAAGTAACTCTCTATCCACTGTTTCCAGGGAGAATTGGAGTTTGGAAATGTTGTGGTTAAGAGAAAACTGAAGCTAGTCATAGCATAACTGTGGATGAACCAACGCAAAGTTGATTAATTTGGTCAAGCTTCGAACACTGGGACAATGTTAGGCTATGTTTCTCAGCTTGGAGAGTATTGTGTTCATATACTGTAAAACGAAGTCGTTGTTGATTTATTAAAAAGCCAAAAAATTTTCTTTACCATTGCCACGCTGCAACTGAAAAAAACCCAAACAAAACCTGTTCACTTTATTTGTACCTTTACTTGCTTACTGACCCATGAGAAACAGCTGTGCGAAATTAGGAGTAGGATAAAAAGAGCAGGATAAATCGTATGCAAGTTACGCCAAAGTAAATTTTTGCTTCAGTGACTCATGCACTACGCTATTCGCATTGCGTGCTGCTTGAACCACGTAGTGGTTAAAAGTAGACACTACTGCATGGTAACTTACTTTTGAGTATCATTGTAAGTTTAAGCTGTCAAAAATAACTAATTTCCTTAATTAGTTATTTAATTTTCTATTGAACTATTTGACTTATCTTTCTTGATCACGGAATTGTCATTGTGGTCTGTCTAACATTGAGGTCTCATATCTGGCATGGACACCAAATTTTATTTGGCACAATGTGTTTTGATTCTTGGAAAAGACTTGTGAGACTGATTATTTATTATTAAGTTTCCAATTTCAATTTACTCTCTGGTTGTTGCTATTAGATCAGCAAAGGAGATTGAAGTAGCTGACATTCGAAAAACGTTAGTTAAATGGCATGTGGTATTTTCTCATGGCTTTGCTGCTCTTTTTGTCGGCTTACGCCGCTCGTGGTGATCATGACTAAAACACCACACGAGTACATACGACGAACAAACGGGTAACATACAAGTAACATACGGAAACATACGAATACATACGACTAACACACGAGTAACATACGGATACATACGACCAACATACCAGTAACATACGGATACATACGAGTAATAAAATACGAAAAATACGAGTAAAATTCATAGGAGTAAATTTTTATTTTTATTTTTTTTTAATAACCTGAGAGAGCAAAAGATATTTAATATTTATTCGTCACGCATTACTTCCCCGACTAAGGAAAGATTGCGTTACAAGAGCAAAGATATTTCATATTAAACTGGTGGCCTGGGGTCATGCCAGGTAATCCGATGTGCAGAATTTTTTAATGTGTCAACTGTTCCCAAAATTCGACATTTTTACATGTACATGGTTACATTTAAGCTTCTGGCTTGATTTTGCACTGATTTTTTGCCATTTCTCATAACCAACTAAGGTGAAATAGTGAAATCAAGATGGCGGATTTGCTGATACGACGTCAGCGCCATGCAAAATATATTGTCATCTTGTAGCGCAAGCTAATGGTTTTGCACCACAGGGGGCCCACACAAACTATGTGACTGTTTGTATTTTGAATTTATAGAGGCAATGTATGGGAATATCGAAAATCCTCGTGTTATCGTACTAGATTGCGATAGATATTCTCATTTAACATCAAAATAAACGTATTTTTACCTTAAATGTTGTGTGTTGTCGTTCCTGAGGTTGGAGACGGCGATTTTAGCCATTTTGAAGGGTTCGGCGTTGAACGTTCACTTGAGCGTAATAGAAGAGAGACGCCGATAAGTTTTACACTCGCTTGCTGTGTCACGCACTCAATGTGACTTGTAACGTGTCAGAGGTTATCAGCAAAAGGCACCTGAAGTGTGCTGGTCATTGCTACAGGGCTGGGAACCGCTGCACGGCAGAAAGAAAAGGCGCAGGCTAGCCAGCATTGTCTCATGGAGGACATGGGTTACAGTGCAGTAGAACTGAAGCGCTGCATGCTGGACAGGCAAATGTGGAGGGCGTTCAGTGAGAACCGATTAAGATCGACTTGATGATGATTTATGTATTGGCATTTCCATAGGAGATACTATTGAGAACAAAAAATAAACGTGTTACAGCAATGCAAAAGTCACATTACGTAATTTATGATCATCCGGGTGAGTCTAGTCCTGAGAAGGACTGTTTGAGGTGAAATTGACTGACGTTGAGTTGAAAATAAAAACTATACTTAATTCTCAATTAATTGTCAATATTTCTGATCGTTTACCAACTATAACTGCGCAAACATTGATATTTTATGCTTAGCTATTCTTCTTGCGAACGGAATTTGGTCACTATTCAAGTAAAGAATTTAATCTTCAGTTTTTACGGAATTCTAATGGTTTGTTTCCTGAAACCAGTGTTACTTTTATATTTAGCAATAACTGTTAGGCATTGTTCTAACATTTTCTGTTTTCATGGTAAACAACCTTTAGGATTTAATAATTTGTTATTAGATCATTGAGAAGTGGCTGTTTAGAGGGTACGTGTATTTTCTCACGTATGTACTCCAAGTACGAGTAGCCACGAGCAGGGTGACAAGATACTCTTGTGAATAAAAGTCTGGTCGTGAAAATTTATTTTGCTTTCAATCTTTGTTGTTGCTCAAGAAAGTCAAGCTGTAAGTAAGAAGACTCCCGGAATGTTGTCCTTCCAGGAAAAGCTGAAGTTCATTCCAGAGGGTTAGTATAAACAACTGAAACAATAGGCCTTATCACGGTTTTCGACGCCATTTTGAAGATTAGGCAAACAGGCTTGAAATATCAGTGTTTGTATGGAAATCCGATGTCAAATAATTTTCATAAAACATCGCTTCTGAACAATTCATGAATTGGAAACTTTTGGCACTAGGAAAAAGATTTTAAGAAAAAAATTGGAGGGATGTAGCTGTGCCAGAAAGCGTCCAGTCGTGTTTTGAATTTTCCATACATTTCCCTGTATTTTTCCCTGCGAACTATTTTTAGTAGCAGTTCACGGCTGGTTCGCTATACAGGCAAATCTATGGAAAGTTCAAAACACGACTGGACGCTTTCTGGCACAGCTACAACCAATTTTTTTTTCTTAAAATCCTTTTCCTATAAGTGCCAAAAGTTTCCAATTCATGAATTTTTCAGAAGCGATGTTTTATGAAAATTATTTGACATCGGATTTTCATACAAACACAGTTATTTCAAGCCTGTTTGCCTGCTCGTCAAAATGGCGTCGAAAACCGTGATAAGGCCTATTATTCAGCGTTGTTTTTCATTGTAGAATTAGACTAGTATACATGTACCCTTGGTCTTTAACTGTAGTTGAGTCTCAGTACAAAATATTTTCTTTTCAAGTTGCAAATTTTCTGTATAAAGTGAGACATGATGTCAAGTTCAGTTCAGCTCAGTTTATTGATTTGCCTCACGTATATATACGGTACACACACACACACAAATACGATATTAACAAAACATTAACGAGGCAAAGTAGCCCGATGAAGCAAATAAGGCTTATGGAACAGACTGACTACCTTGGATAATTCTAGTGTTAAAAATAACTTGATAAGGCCGTCATCGGCAGGACTTTCTATCTTTTATATATTAAAATATATAAATATTTCTAATATATACGAAAATAATCATTAGATTTGGATAAAAAAAAAATGAAAAGGAAAAAATAAAAATAAAAGCACACTCAAGTACACTAAAAGAAGTAAACTTTTCTTATATTAAGAGAAAACCTAAGTTTAAACTATCAGGAAGAAGACTGTTTTGGCAAAGATACATAATTTTACCTATTTGGAGTTTGATTATAGGATTGCTATATATGCATCAAAAGTACTCTTCGAAAAAATTAATTATTCTAACAACTCTCCTCTGGAGTATAATTAAACGTTTGAGGTTAGACTGATAAGTAGAGCCCCAGAACTCACACAATAATATAAGTAGGGATAAACTAAGCTGTAATACAGAGTACATAATGACTTCTTATTAAGTTCTCAAACTCATTAATAATTCATCAAGAGAAAACAAAGAAAATCACTACCGTGACCGAGGTTTGGATATGTGATCCTAATTACCATAAAATGTTGCCAACTTTAGCCTTGAATTTCTCAAAAATTATTGCTCATTTGAGAAGCCATATCAAACACTCGAAAGTGTGTTTCATCAGATATTCAAACACCTCGAAGTCGTTTAAAAAAACTCGGCTGTGTCTCGTTTTTTCAACCTACTTCTCAATGTTTGGATATCTGATGAAACACGCTTTCTCGTGTTTGATACTTATTACTTAAAAGCTCGATTTGCAGATAATGGCAATTGATTTTTAAATTTTCTTGATACGTTCTCTATTTGAGGTTTCCACGACAAGTTTTCGTCAAGTATGACTCCTACAAATAGATCAACTTCACGATGTGAAGAGAAGGTTGAATGCTCTCATTGAAAATCAAAATGACTTGATCAACTTTGTTGACTGTATAGAAGGTTAAAACTAATGAGAAGAGAAAAGTAGCGGAAGAATAAAAATAACTTGCACTTACACAGTGTAACAACATCCCCGTGTTAAGGGGGCTTGGGGCTTTGTGGTTAAGATTTACGTGAGGGATGTGTGTTTACTGTCCTTGTCATGTACATGCATGTAATACTACTCCAAATCTACACGTTGGATAATTTCTCTCATGCAATTTCACAATTCCTTCTTTTTCTCCAGGTCAAAATGGAAAACATCCATACTTTACATTGTACAGCATTGAAAACCAGACTTCATGTTCCCACACACACCTAATATTCATGTTTTGGTCTGGTCTGTAAGAATCGAGTGTTGAGGCTCGACTTGAGATTTGAGTGAATTGAGACTCGATTCTCAACTCAAACTTTGATACTCAATTCTATTGAGTCGAGACTTTGAACTTACTTTTCACCTGTACTATACATGTAGGGGAGTACCTGTAGACAAATGGCACTCAGTTAAATCCAAATTACAAATACCTCTTCCCTTACCCTATCCCAGAAAGCTCTCATGCTTAGTTTTAGAACTGCTAAAGATGTATTTGCAGAATATTATTTTTAGGTGCACATGTTCTCCATTTTTTGTTATGTACATTGAAAATGTACATAAAACAAAAATGTACATAACACTGGTCGCATTGTTATCCAAGTAAGGAAAATAATATTTAATTTGAGTGAATGACTTCAAGATATAAGAATCCTAACACTCACTGCATGGTGAAGAGGTAAAGGGTGAGGAAACGTTTGAAAAGGGCATTAAAGTATCCATGTCTCATCGTCTGGTCATCTTTTTGGGTTGGGGTGCATAATTTTAATTTTCTACCTCGGACTGTAGAAAGGTTTTCCGAAAAAAGGTGATATAGCCATTAAAATAAACATCTTTAATACAATGTTCATCAATAAATAACATGTATGTTCAAATTAACAGAACTGAAGTAACCACAGTCACAAATTAGAGTATAAGAAATTAATAGAAAGTAGGAAAAGATTACAGTTTATCTTTCAGATCTTTATCTACAACTGTTGTAAACTCTCTCAACAGATTTAAATATAGACAGCATCCCTTTTGAAGTCAAAGAGTACATCAAAAGATTAGATGCTAAACAACCCAGCAATAACTGGTTTCATGTCGGGCGTGTGCTTGGAGTCTCAAATGATGATCTCAATGCAATGAAGCTTGAAGGTGACAAAGAAGGGGGAAGTCCTACTACACGTTTACTCAGTCACTGGCGTACATCAGAAAATGTTGTTCCTCTGAGAACATTCGTGCAAGTGCTTAATGATTTAAAGCAGAATGATATAGCAAACGATATTCTTGAGAAAATGAAAGAGATGAGTTTAGCAGACAAGGATCCTTCCCTTGCTGCAAGAGGTAAGAAAGACAGTGATGCAGTTGATGCAGGAGTAAGGCTGGATAAGGAGCAACTAAATGCTCGTCTTTCAACTTAAGTCACAAACATCCCTCGGAAAGTGTATTCTGATGTCTGGTTGAAACTGAATATCAAGCGAAGTCTGCTTTTCAATGACTTTGGAATGCTTGCAGAGAAAGTTGGATTAAGAGATGAAACAGAATTTATAAAGCAGAAATTTCCAAACCACACCAATGAAATTCTGAAGACACGGTCCAAAAAGAGAGAACAGGTAGAAAAATGATTGAGATATTAAAAGAGAAGGATTTTTAAAGTGGCAGAAATACTTGGGTTTATGAAGTGCAATCAGTGTGAATTGTTAAGACCACATGGTGAAATTCCTGCCATCACTAACCAGGTGGCAGAAATCCCAAAAAGCTTAAGCTAGGATTCCTCTGCAACCTTAAATGGGAAACCTACATTAATGGGATACAAACCTTCTTCTCGGAAAAAAAAACCTTCATACAATCTTTATATTAGTGACCTCTTAAAGAAGTTTTTGAATGTGCTAAATGCTATTAAAAACTTCATTAAGGGGACAACTAGGGATTGATTTCCTGGTAAGTGATTTACCACCAAACAGGATTGATAAGATTATTGAAGAACACCTCCCTAATAAACCTGTTGGCTAACAAACGACCGACCGACCGTCGTCGGCCAACAAAATTATTTCAATCTAAATGACATAGACTACGTCCACCTTATAATAAACGAATATTTATACAGGATAACCCATCAATACATCAGTACTGTTATCAAAGGGGTCCTGTTATTCTATTTTACATCTTTTCTACGAGTATCACTCACCTTACTTTATAGTGTGCTGTAAATATGTTTATGACTGTAATTCAACCAAGGCCAGGTGGTCCCTTTTTTTCGTGGTGATCAAAGTGGCTTCCTTGCTGAAAGGAAACTCAGCTATGTCCCTGACGTGCTTCTTTGCTTACGGTTGAGTGTTTTTACTCCAGGCCTGGGCCTGACTGGTTTACGAAGTGCCTCGATAGTTTTAAGAACATTTTGCCCTCTATGTTATAAACACATAATCGCAATGAGTCCTCGTAGAATTAAGGATAAATTTTCACTTGTATTTTCAAAGTTTTCGCAATTTGGGAAATGTTGAAAATACGCGTGAAAATTAATCTTCTAATTCTACTCGGCCTCATGCAATTACATATGCAAATCTTCATCCAAGCCCCTTTGGCCCCAGTATTGTTTTCTTTGGTATATATGGATTCACACGACAGGCTGAGCTCAATTTCTGTGGAATTTGGAAATGTGGTTAAGAGGAAACTGAATCCAGCGGTGGTCATGGCATAACTGCAGATAAACAATGCAAAGTTTATTAATTCAGACAACCTAATTTCTTTACAGGAACTACGATTAGATTTAGAAAGTGGGCACCTGCAATTTTTTTTTTTCTTTTTCCTTGTTCTCGTGGATAAAATAAGGTGATGCCACAGATAACAATCTTTCAATTTTGTACCATGTGATGTTTTTCTAGTGATCTGATCTGTAGTGTAGTCTACATTTGACACTCATTGTGGGATGGTTGGGGGTTAAGATGTTTTCAATTACAGACACTCGTGTAACGCATAATGTAAATCTCAAAGACTTGCACACTTGTGATTCAAACTTGAATTGATCAGAGTTCTCTTATTTGTACTGAGCTCTAGTATGAAAGTTGCTTTTGTTTAAAACTTGTTTGTAACTCTTTTAGTTATGGAATAGTTGATGTTGCACTGCAAATTTACTTTCCTTTGTAGTTCGCTGTATTGGTGACGTTGTTGCGATTCCTACCCTGGTGGATGAGCTGGCTCGTTGTCTGGACAAGGAATATTGGGTGCTGAAATATTGGAAACACATGGCTTATAATCTTGAAATACCACTTGAAATCCAGAAAGGATTTGAAGTTTATTTTGAGCTTAGTCCAACCATCCATCTTTTCCCTTTTTTGTCTACTCTTCCTGGAAGAGATCCTCTATCTATTGGGAAACTGAAAACAGCGCTCGAGGAGATCCACAGAAATGATTTGAAAAACAAATTGCAAGGTGAGTCACGACTTACATAAGGCCCCCACCCTACTAATGCAGTTTTAAATGTCATTTTGTCTAAAACATGACGAAATCATTTTGTCCACATAAGATTTTTCTGATTTGTTTTCACCTGTGCGCTCTCAGTGCATTCTTGTTTGGAAAGCGCATTTATTGGGGTTTTTTTTGGCACCGTCCACAAAAATAATCATGCCAGGGGTTTCCTCTTCCAGGTGAAATCTGCGCCTTTTGTTATTCCAATTAATTAAGTAAGTAATTAATTAATTAATAAGAGACCTTTGCAGTTATATAAGCAACTTAAAGGGCAGTATCACCTATCGTTCGTACAACTTTGAATAGCCGAAAACATACTTTTAGCGATAGACTCGTTAAAATAACGGTTCAGTTTTGTTAACAAGTGCCCTACTAGTGCACAGAAATTGATTTTGGCTGCGTATGGCTTGGATGGCAACAGATTGCAACTTGAAAAAATTGGCCATTTTTTTTTTTTTTCAAGTTCGTCCTTTGCATTTTAGAAAAATTGCTAAAAATTGATCATAGTTGTTCTTTCTCGGAAAAATCACTTACTTTTAGAGAAATTAAATGTTAGAGGAAAGGTATTTTGTCAAACCTTTGAGCAGTTTTGAGACAATGCCCATTTAAGCAGCTGCGAGAGGAAAGCCTTAAAAAAAATTCAAGCTTGAACGGGATCCTCTGTGCTCCATGTGCAGTGCTCTACCAACTGAACTATCAAGCCAACTGAGAGCTGATAAATGTGAAAATTGTAAAAATAATAATAATAATAATAATAATAATAATAATAATAATAATAATAATAATAATATAATAACTTTATTAAAAATGACCAACTCTTAACACAACCCTAATAATAATTATAATAATAATAATAATAGCCAAGATTAAGTGTAACTTCATTCAAACACTGCTCAGTCAAACTTCAAATGTTTCTAGACAAAACGTTCCATCTGCCCTGTTAGGCCATGTTTTTCTTAATGCGGACACACTTGGATGCAATAAACAGTAACCAAAATAACATATCATAATGTATTGGAACACATTTTACAGTCCCTTTCAAAGCTGATCAGCATGACTCAAAGTAACATACAAGTGGTAAAACCGTATAAGTGGTTTAGAAATGAAGTTCCCTTGCAAATACACTTATCAGAGCCCTGAACAGGCTGTGAATTGGCAGCTATGAAAATGTATCGTTAAAAAAGGCTAGATAACGGACACTGCTGATGACAACCAAGAGGGGAAGAAATTGAAATGGTTTTGAAGTAATTTTCGATCATACTGCTAAGTTATAAAAGGGTGAGGCAAAAAATTGGAAAAGTGAATGGAATATTTCAAATGTGACAGTCTTTTAGTATTATACACCTAAGTGATTCCAAACCAACAGTATCTCTGTTTATCCATTTACAAAGATATTTTTCTCGAATTATACATTAAACTGTACAGCTTAGAATCTATTGATTGTGTGCAAATTCGCATGTTTACTGTCCTTCTTGACGAAAACAGCCATTCATACCTGCCTCAGAAAAGTCTCCGGGTTTCATTGATGTATGATTGGAGAGCACTCGTTGCATGCCCATTTTCATTTTGCACTAATGGCAAGAACTTCAATTCTTGCTAATCAAACTAGGAATTTTTACTCACTTTGGAGGGTTGTATGCTTGATAATTGTATCTTCCTTTATTTTTGTAGATTTTAATGATACTGAAATCGTTGATAATGTGTTTGACCGCAACCCCTCCTTACTGGACAGTATTGCCGTAGAGCTTGACTCAGCTAAAAGGTCATTGAGGAACTGGAGAGATCTGGCTTCAAAACTGATTGCAGATGGTCAGCTGTTAAGAGAATTTGAAGCGGAGTTGCATTACCCATCTGGAAACCCTACTGCCCTTTTGTTTCGGTACTTAAGCAAATCAGAAGCATTCCGATCCCTAACGATTAGCCAACTCAAGGAAAAATTGAACGACATGCCAAGGGTGGATGTTGTTAAGCTGTTAGATAAAGCTAAAGTGCAAGGTAAGGTGTATATATGGGAAGACTGTGTTTCGATTTTTCCGTAGTACAGTGCTCGATACATTAAAGTAGTGCGTAGTATATATTGAATATAGAAAAAACTACACTTTCATCCCGACAAACCTGTTTCCCGATCTCTCACTCTTCAGGGGATTTTAATGACAAGAATATTCCTAACCATCGTTTAGATACTATAAAAGTTACATAATTACTGTTGCGGAAAATTCAAAATTTAAAATTTAATTGTTGCAATGTTTTGTTGACGTTTTCCGTCATTACTTTTCAAGACCGGATATTTACAAGTCTAGACAGAAATGATTTAAAGTAGTCATTAAGAATTTCCAAGATACTTCTCTCTATGAATGCCAAAGTCTAATTTTTTGTCATTTGTCTTGCATCTGCCATCCTGTATGTGACACGTCATGTGATCATATACGAAGTCTTATGCATAATCTCTTGGACAATCGTGACACAAAGAAAAAAAAGAAAGAAGAATGCGACCGAGAACTTAACTCATGGCCTCACGGCCCAAGGAAATAGGTTTCAGCGCGGCTCATTATGCCATCCTCCTTTCCTCCCTTCCATGCATCCTTCCTTTAGCTCCTGTCATTTTCACCAAGCAAACAAGTTATACACGTGCGTGCCTGTGATTGGGTAAAGCACTATAATTCTTGACTTTTTGCTAAGATCACTTACATCGAGTGTGAAGTCGCGCAATGAGAATTTTATCGAGTTGTGATTATTGTATTTATAAAAACATACTTTAAGTTTTTAAAAAGAACGAAAGATTTTGTTTTACCTCGCAGATGACTCCCTCATCACTGACGTCCTTCGTCCGGACTCTGATCTTTTGAACAGCATTAGCACTCTTCTGAACAAAAAATCTACTGGAGTTAGAAATTGGAGGGTTCTTGCGAACAAGCTTGGTGTGTCAAACGAAGTGTATGATGAATTTGACGAAAACAGGCCTAGGAAGAGCCCGACCAAAATGATGCTTGAATGGTTGAATTCAGAGCGTTCTGGGTTGACTGTTGAACAGTTAAGAACAGCGGTGAAGGAGATTGGTCGCGCTGATGCGCTGGAGATTCTTGATCGATTCCTCAGTCAACAAGGTAACTTAACAACTTTTATTAAGGCATCTCAAAAAAAAATGATGATGATAATGACAGTGAGGGATGAGGATAATAATGGTTATTGGAAAAATCAGGAAATTTGGGTTGAAAATGCCGTGTGTTTCATTATCATATCTACATAATAATAGTAATAATAATAATAATAATAATAATAATAATAATAATAATAATAATAATAAGTTTAAGTGTAGTTACATCAGAGGTTCCATGGTTTTCGAAAACCCAGCCTAAGCCTAATATGTACGAGAATAAGAGGGCGATAGCATATTGGGACATTCCCCTGTATGCAGATAACACGCACGTAAAGGCGAATAGGATCGACGCCACCATCGTGGACAAGGAGAATAAGAGAGTATCGGTGATAGAGATGAGCTGCCCTTGGGTTGAAAACAGGGAGGAGAAAGATGCCGAGAAGACAACAAAGTACGGGCCATTACGCTGGGAGCTCGAGCAGAAATATCCTGAATATCGTGTGAGACAGTTCAATATTATTGTGGACGCACTCGGAGGTTATTCAAGAGATGTCAGGAAGGCACTTAAAGAGCTAGTGGGAGATAAAAGCGACACAATAGCTCTGCAGATACAGAAATCAGTTATCACAAGCTCACTCAACATTGCCAGGCGCTTTAAGCTTTTTAAACAATGGACATTAGGCGTTTTATTATACTTTTATTTTTATTTATTTTTTAAGTGTTTTCATCGCAATGAACAGAACTTTTAGTATTTAGATTTAGGATTTTATGGATGATAAATAGTTTTAGCATTTAATTACTGGGATTTTTATGATTAGAAGTTCGGAGGTTAATTGTAAATTAATTTTGTAATTTGTAATTTGGTCGTTACATTGATTGGCTCTAGCTGGCCGCCAGGTAATCTGGGCATCCGGAAGTTTTTACTACCATTTTATAATAATAATAATAATAATAATAATTATAATAATAATAATAATAATAATAATAATAATAAAAAAAATAAAATCTTTCTTTATTATAATATTCCAAGCAAAATTGATATTTACAAGTTAAAAGTAGAAAAAAAGAGCTATTAAAACCTATTTACAATTCAATATTTAAAATTCATTTCGATTAAAAAAAAAAGCGACTATTTCCAAGTACAACAGAGCTATTTTCAAGCACAATTTTTTAACAATAGTAAGACTAAAATTTTGATGAAATAAAAAAGTTGTTAAAAAGATCCTAAAATACTAATTTACAACGTCACGCCATCATTCACTTTCTAAAATTAGCGGAGACACGCTTGGCTAGCGTTTAAGCGGCAGTCATCAATGAAATCCCCAAATGGAATTTTGTGAAAAGGTGTCCTGGAGCCTCGTACGCATGTGTGTACCGACTTTAAAATCTCAAAAGAAAGCAATGTTCTAATCCAAGTGATAGTAATGTGATAAGGTTCCTCATTCTTTTCTGAGAGCTTCTCGGCTAGGCGTTTGAGAAAACAATTGCAGTCGGCTCCCATCCCACCGTTGGTTCCAAAAACTAGGGGAGTGAAAGATCCCATTTCAACGTCCAGCACCCTCTGTTGGTACTTCCGCTTTTTCTCTTCTTCCTGCTCTTTAAAGATTGTCGATGTTGCTTTTCCCTGGTTACACTTGGAGTTAACATGCGTTACTCTGACATCGAAAAATGCTGTAACTCCTCGAGACCAAAAGCCCCCTGCCTTCATGTCCAGTCTTGCCTCCGGACTTGTCACCGCGCTTCTGATAATATATTAATATTATTAATAATAATAATAATAATAATAATAATAATAATAATATCTTTCTTTATTATAATATTCTAAGCAAAACTGATATTTACAAGTTAAAAGTAGAAAAAAGAGCTATTAAAACCTATTTACAATTCAATATTTAAAATTCATTTCGATTAAAAAAAAGCGACTATTTCCAAGCACAACAGAGCTATTTTCAAGCACAATTTTTTAACAATACTAAGACTAAAATTTTGATGAAATAAAAAAAAAGTTGTTAAAAAGATCCTAAAATACTAATTTACAACGTCACGCCACCATTCACTTTCTAAAATTTGCGGAGACACGCTTGGCTAGCGTTTAAGCGGCAGTCATCAATGAAATCCCCAAATGGAATTTTGTGAAAAGGTGTCCTGGATAATAATAATAATAATAATAATAATAATAATAATAATAATAATAATAATAATAATAATAATAATTATAAGCTTGTCTGGGTGCGGTGCGCTGGCACAGAGTAAGTACCTATCCTGACAAGACTCTGCTTTGAAGGTACTTTTCTACCAGATGCTGCGTGACCTGGGACTCACAGATAGAAGTTCCACCCTGGTACTCCGGCTTAGCCAAGCCTGTATACGAGTCGGATGATGTACAAGCTTATTGGGATGTGCCAGTTTTTGCAGATCATGAAGAGGTGAGATGCAACAGAGTTGACGTTCGAATCGTCAATCACAAGACCAAGCGTGTCGTTACCCTTGAATGAGTTGCTCGTGGGTCAGCAACAGAGACAAGAAGAACAAAAAGAAGACTGTCAAGTATACCCCCCTTCGTTGAGAATGAAAACAGCAGTTTCCCGGTTACGAAGTAAAACAACACAACATCATCATTAATGCTCTTGAGGGGTGGTCACGGGAGATGGACACTACAATGTACGAGATTGTGGGAAACAGAAGTAAAGAGGTGCTGAAAAGAATGCAGAAAGCGGTGCTGTCGGGCATGCTCAATGTTGCCCGGACGTTTAAAGTTTTGAGTTGAGAGACGATTGACTGTATTATTCAATGACAATGATTTTAGACCAGGTTGGATCAATCAACTAAGAATTTTTTATTTTTTATGAGGATACGTGAATTTGAGAAATGATCCAATTGTAATGACTATTATTATTTGATTTTTTAGTAGATAAATAGACACAGATTTATTTACAAATCATTATGATTATATCATTTTTTAACACCTAGGCTCACAGGTTGTGCAGCTTTTAAACTAATTTTAGCATCCAGTTGAGAACTCTGCTACCATAATAACAAATGATAATCTCTTAGCAAATTGCTATTTACAAGTTAAAAGTAGTAAAAATAACTATTAAAACCTATTTACCATTCATTTCGATTAAAAAAGTGACAATAATAATGATAATAATAATAATAGTAATAATAATAATAATAATAATGATAATAATAATAATCTCTATATTAACATACTCCAAGCAATTGCTGTTTACAAGTTAAAAGTAGAAAAAATAAACAACTATTAAGATCAATTTACCATTCATTTCGATTGAAAAAGAAACTATTTTCAAGCACAATTTTTTAAAGAAAAGACAAATGTCATAAAGTTACAATAATATTCTTATTCGTAATAAGAAAATCATATCATCGTGTTCTAAATGCGGATAACAATAATAATAACAATAATAATAATAATAATAATAATGTTAATAATAATAATAATAACAATAATAGCAATAATAGTAATAATAGTATTATCACTAGTATTATGGCGACTATTTTCCTCGCTTTCCCTCTCTTGATCTCTTCTCTCTGTTCGACCGACCTGACTAAAAATATCGTTTGCAGTATCTCCTAAACTCCTTTCCAGAGCGGCAACATGATCCCGCAGGTTTTGGTTACTCAGCGACAAAAAGGAGAAACGAAAAAGCCAAAGCTCGGAACCGGCAGTTCAAGGAAAACCCTGGCCTAGTGTGCGCCACTATAAATAAAATAGTGGCCGATGTTCAGACACTGATCGTCCGAAATTCAGAGCTCAAACAAAGTCTGGCTTGGAGAGCAAAGTCTCAGGCATGTTTAACAGTGTAGTAGAGGCTGAAGGCTTCTGGGAGGAGCAAGGGACTGGGAACAAAGAAGCTGAGTGGCTAAAAGAGATCGAATAGGCAATCCTGAGCTGTTTCCTTTCTTTATCACAAGAGAGTTGGAATCTTGAAACTACAGAAGCGGCCAGAGTGATCTCAAGAAAGAGAAATTGGAGCGCACCTGGCCCAGACAGATTGACTCATTATTGGTGGAAGCGTGCATGCACACTTCATGGTGGCGTCACAGCCGCTTTCAAGTCTATCTCACGAAGCGGGACAGGGTTCCCGGAATGGTTTTCAGAAGGAAAAACGAGGTTAATTCCGAAACCAGGCGAATTCACAAGCGAAAACCAACGCCAAATCACGTGTTTGAACACGCTATATAAATGGTTTACATCGTGGAACTGTAAACGAGCATCTGGACTGATATAACTAAACTTAATGGAAGATCAGCAATGAGGAGCTTAAGCGGGATGCAGCGGAACCACTGACAACTTACAGATAGATTGGATGGTAACCTTGGACTGTCATAGGCGTAAGCGCAATATGAGTGTTGCTTGGATTGATGTGCGGAAAACGTATGACTCGATTGATCATGGGTGGATGAAGAAGATCATGTAAGTTCACAAATTTCCAATATGGATCTACGAAGTTGTCAGCAAGTTATGTGATAGCTGGAACACTAGAATTGTCATCACCTTTAGTAAGGGCAGCGAGACATCATTACCCATCTATTTTAACAAAGGTCGCCCACAGGGTGACGCCTTCTGTCCACAACTATTTACCTTGTGTCTCAACCCAGTTGCGTGGAGACTGAGCTTTACTGAGGGCTATAGGTTGTCGAAGCCAATCACATCCAAGATTACGAACTTGCTCTATATAGACGACCTCAAGGTGTTCGCCTGGTCGGAAGCGAAATTGAAAAGAGTTCTGGAGATGGCTCAGGTTACGATGGGGGACATTGGGCTGCAGTGGAATCCCAAGAAGTGTAATGTGCTGCATGTGAGAAGGGGGAGTGCTGTACAAGATTCGGAAAGATGCGTGGTGGGAACGATGAGCGTGGACTGTATGAAGGAGGACTTGCACTATCGGTTTCTGGGAACACCAGAACAGTTATTGCAAGATGAGAAGCTGGCTTTGGAAGTAGCAGCTGACACCTACCTGAGGAGGTTATCCGTCATTTGGTCGAGCTTACTTTAGGACAGCAACAGAGTGAAAGCGTCTAACCAGCTAGCACTACCGGTACTCTCATACCTTATGTGGACACAGCGCTGGAATGTTTCTGACTTAAAGAAACTGGATAGACAGGCTCACAAGATCATCAGTGATAGCGGTGGGAAGCATCCACTTGGTTCAACTACTCTTGTCTGCCTGCCTAGAGCTCAAGGTGGGCGTGGCCTGAAGTCAGCCAAGACAGAGTACAAGCAAATCAAGATCAAGACAGCTATCAGGCTTTATAGTAACCACGACCCAACCATGAGCCTAGTGAGAGCCTTTGAAGAGCAGGCCACAACACAAGGTTGTCAATCGCTAATAAAGGAGTCAACCAAGTTCGCTGAGGAGCTTGGGATAACTCTCGAGCTCTCCTTTCCTGAACCAAAGTGCCGAGACAAGAATGGGCAGGAAGTACCATTGGACAAGGTTAAGGGGCACTTGCAAGGAGCTGTGAGAGCTGAGTGCCAAGAAGAAATCCAAGAGGAGAGGTGGCAACGAAAGTTTCTTTCAGCAAGGTGGGAAGACGATGAGCTGAATCAGAGTGGTTGTTGGGACTGGCTGAGGAATTGGTCGGAGGCACCTTCACACACTATTGCGAGTATCGTAGAGATGTATGGCAGCTAACACCAACAAAAGCTGTATACAGCGAGGAAAGCGAAGACAACTCAGGTCAATGATATTATGTGCAAGATGTGTGGCAAAGCACGCAAGAATCTGCCACATGTGCTGGCAGGCTGCCCGGCTTTCGCACAAAACAAGTACCTGTCGAGACACAGTGCGGCTCTCGGGGTCTTGTTTTTTGAGAAGCTGAGGGATCTGGAATTGATAGACGCGGTGCCCCCCTGGTACTCGCCCGTAGATCCTAAACCAGTCTATGAGTCCCAGGAGGCCAAGGCCTTCTGGGATATTCCAGTGTATGCGGAACACAGTCACGTGAAGCAGAACAGAGTAGATGCGCGGTTCATTGACTTCAAAAAGAAAGAGGTGGTAGCTGTGAAGGTGTCGTGCCCGTGGATGGACCACCGATTAAAGAAGACTGAGGAGAAGACAGTGAAATATGGTCCTTTGAGATGGGAGATGGCTCAGCAGTATCCAGGATTCACCTTTAGACAACATAACATCATTATGGATGTCTTGGGCGGATGGTCAAAGATGTGGATGCATCTATGAGGGAGCTTTTCGGAGGTCGAGGAGAGGATATCCTAAGGAAAATGCAAAAATGTCCTCTCGAACTCATTGAACATATCAAGAACTTTTAAAATTATGACTAGATAGTTAAGGAACTCACTTTCATGATTTTTAGGGGTTACCAGTCGCTTAGTTTTATTTATTCATTTAGTTGTAATTATATATCTTTTACAAGTCACTTAGTTTTATTTATTCATTTACTTGTAATTATATGTCTTTTACAAAGTCTACAGAGATTCTGTATTCATACACATATCAAGAACATATCATAGACTTTTGAAATGATGACTTCATTTTTAAGGAACTCACATTCATGATTTTTATAGATTATTAGTCACTAAGTTTATTTATTTATTTAGCTTTTATTATATATTTTGTACAAAGTCTAGAGAGATTCGCTATTCCTACACGTAGTTTGGGCCACGTTTAAAATATTCCACACAAATTGCTATTTACACGTTAAAAGTATATATAAAAAAACTATTAAAAACCTATTTACAATTTATTTCGATGAAAAAAAGACTATTTTCAAGCACAATTTCAGTAATATATTTTTTAAATATTCGATTGCTAAAAGAAAAACGAGACCACTTTCAAGTATAATGTTTTTGTAAAGAAAAAGAAAAAAAAAACAAGTGTCATAAAGTTAAAAAAATTAAATTCGGCGTTTTAAAATCAGCTCCACTTGATTAAATGAAAAAATAAATAAACAAAATATGCATTTCTTAAATGGCCCCTTCTACATTTTCAATGTCAATGTCCGTGTTTTTGATGTCACGTTGAATTCTTCGTAATGTCCTAGAACCTCTAAGACAGACGAGTGCAGCTCTTAACAGTGCGAATGATCCATGTCATGGTTTTGGCATATTGCTCCCCTTTCTTGATAGCAATCAGCTCCGCTAATCGACTATGGTATCTCAAGCATTCATAATAATAATAATAATAATAATAATAATGATAATAATAATAATAATAATTTATTAAAATATTCCACACAAATTGCTATTTACAAGTTAAAAGTATATAAAAAAAAGAGCTATTAAAAAACCTATTCACATTTCTTTTCGATTAAAAAAAAGATAATATTTTTAAGCAACAATGTTTTTGTAAAGAAAAAGAAAAAAAGAACAAATGTCATGAAGTTTTTTAAAAAAAATCAAATTCGCATTTTAAAATCGGTCTACTTGATAAAAAGAAAAAATAATAAATAAATAAACAAAATACGCATCTCTCAAATGGCCCCTTCTGCAGTTTCAATGTCAATGTCCGCGTTCTTGATGTCACGTTGCATTCTTCGTAGTGTCCTAGAGCCTCTAAGACAGACGAGTGCAGATCTTAACAGTGCAAATGATATTCGGCTCCTGATCCATGACATGGTTTTAGCATATTGCTCCCCTTTCTTGATAGCAATCAGCTCCGCTAATCGACTATGGTATCTCAAGCATTCATTGCCCATTCCGCCGGTTGTAGTGAAGACCAAAGGTGTAAATGTTCCATGCTCAATGTCGAGAACTCTCCTTGAGTACAGGCGCTTTTTCTCATTCTCATGCATACGATAGATCTGTTGCGGCTCCAGGTCCTTATACGATTCAGCATTGGGGTGGCAAACCCTTACATCAAAGAATGCCGATCGTCGTTGCTCCCAGAACCCGCGTGCATGGATATCCAATCTTGCATCTTGTGCTTTGTTGGATCCTCTACTTAACTGTTCTCCAGAGATGTCTAGGAGAACTGGCTCAGTCTCAACGTCACTGCAAACTGTACTCAGGAGTTCAGCCTCCAGATCTCTGAGCTCATTGTGACGCTGAATGACGAAACCTCCTAGTTTACAGATCATAGAGTGGTCAACTGTAAAAACTTCCCCACATGCACATGTGGAAGGGATGTCATCTATTGGCCAGTCATAGCGTAGTTTAACAGCGTCGCGGAACTGCCTTTTATTGAGGTTAAAACCCAGATCTTTAAGAGGGAGGACTGTAAGCCACGCCGATGATCCTTTTTCCGCCGCCAGATTCAGTGCTCGCTTAGTCTTACATGGTGCCATCTCCTTAATACGCTCTGTTCTGTCTACGAGTTCCTTTGATCTTTCCCTTGTTACTGCCTGTTGTGCTGATTTTACGAGGGAATCTTCTGGTAGCTCATGTGACTGAGATACGATTTGTTCAACGAGGGGTGTTGTTACTTTGACTGACGAAGCGTACTCGCGGCTTGCTTCAAGGCATGGGTTTCCAAAACCAAGACCACCTAGGCGGACTGGCAGCGCTAGAATGGTCCTATCTAGCTGATTACACTTACGCTCAGTAATCGCAGGAATGAGCACTTGAGATATTGCATTCTCTAGTGGCTCTAGTAGATCCTGAATAATAATAATAATAATAATAATAATAATAATAATAATAATAATAATAATAATAATAATAATAATAATAATAATAATAATAATAATTACTTAGCCACCTGAGGAAAGAGCGAGAATTAAGACTGAAAGGGGACGTAGGGACCCAGAAATGGTAAGGGAAGTTGGTAACGGCAAGAGAAGATGACGAGGAGCTAAGCACTGAGCGATGCTATTGGTGGTTAAGCGAGTGGCGAACATGCCCAACACATAGGGTGGCGGGTATGTTCGAATTATATGAAGAGCTTTTACCCACTCGATTGTTCGCCATACACAAGACACGTGTGAGTCCAAGCAGCGACCCAACGTGTAGCCACTAGGTTATGCGGCACAGCACCAGAGAGCATTGGCTCACATCTTATCCGCCTGCCCTGCGCTTGCACAAACAAAGTACGTGGCAAGACATGACGCAGTCTTAAAGGTCCCATTCTTCGAGATCCTATTTGATCTGGGCCTGATAGACACTGTGCCTCCTTGGTATTCACCCATCAAACCGCAGCCTGTCTACAAAACAGCAGAGGCACGGGCGTACTGGGATGTTCCGGTCTATGGGGAATTTCAAGAACTGAGAGTGAATAGAGTAGACACCAGGATCGTCAACAACCAACACAAGCAAAGTCATAGCGCTGGAAATGAGCTGCCACTGGGTAAGCAACTGTGACAAGAAGAGGTCAGAGAAGACCATTAAGTACGCTCCTCTCAAATGGGAGATGAAGCAGAGGTACCTGGGGTATGAGATGGCCCATTACAATATCATCGTACACGTGTTGGGGGGATGGTCCAAGGACTTAAACGATACGCTACAGAAGTTGGTGGGGAACAGAGCTAATGATATGCTCAGGAAGATGCAAAAGGCATGCCTCTCAGAAACTCTAAACAGTGCTCGCACGTTTAAAGTCGCAACGTGAGCACTCGCGAAGACTCATTCGCCAGTTGGGCCTTTTTACTTGAGAAAGAGGTTTTTTAAGTTTTACTTGATCTCTTCTTTGTTATTAGTTTTTAGTTTTTTTCACTTTAAAGCCCACGGGTTACGCTGCGTTAGCGCCTCGTGATGCTTCTTAACTGTGTAAAGCATACGGACGTTTTAACTACTATAATAATAGACAAAAGTGCAGTTTACTAAACAACTCAATGACCTACGAATTCTGAGCTTTAAAACCTGTCTAGCGATTGTGTTTACTACTTCCGTCAATCGTATAATTACCGTTAAAACCATTGAATCGTCAAAATGCAAGGACAACAAAGTGGTCAAATCCGCCGATCACAGTGCACGAACTGACCTGGACCCCATAACCTTCCTTTTTTCCAAGACATCCTCTAACAGGCTTACCATCCTTAATTAGGAATTTATTCACATAAGCAGTTTAATTTTACCGTCGAGGAAAGCTACACACAAGCAATTTTCTCAGAGGTTTGAGTCATTTTGAAGGATGCAAATTCTTATTTACAATCAGACGTGTTACCTTAGATTCCCAGAAGCTCTCGAACATTTTGAATCAAGCATCTCTGTTTTGACAAAAGTTTCTTTCCCTGTTGTTAACTTCGTAAGTTTTGTTTAAAGGGACACAGTCACCTTTGCGACCGCGCTGACCTGGACACTAGTATTTTTAGTTTGAAAAGCGTCTACCTCAACCTGAAATCAAAAGTACGCATCAAACACATCTAGAAATCCGCTTCAATCTTCCCAGTGTTTTATTGGATTTCCAATCTTTTACTGAAAACCTGTTTCTGAGTATGCTTTTGCTCATCCTATGATATTATTTTATCATATTTGGTTAAAAACAGTAGGGATAGCGTCTCCAACGGAACATGAAAAAAAGAGGTGGGAAACGTGAAGGAACTCGGTGGAAGAAATCGCCTGCGTCGTCTAAAATAACAAGAGAAATCAATCAAAAGCATTGGAGAGCAAATCACCATGAAGTATATTTGGAAAATCGCATTTTCTCAACCTGGCGAAAGGTTCGTGCGGAGGTTCATGACGCGAAGTTCGAATCGTAAACGATTCGAACTTCGCGTCATGGCTGCTTGGTTTGGAGCTCAAACGAAGACAAGCTTCGGTACTCAGTCGATTATCTCCTCCACAAGGACAACCTCTGGTAGAGCCTTGTTTTCTACGGGTCGAGCAAGCGTTCTTGCAATGACATGGGTTTGGTTCCTAAATTTAGATTGTGGAGAAGCTGTAGAAACAGAAGCAAAATATATGATTGAAAGCAGATATAAAGCTTACCGGTCGTTTCGCTACAAAGTGGTCTCGTTACACTGTAGTTCAGTCGATTCGCTACGTTTTAAAATTGACATATTCTCTAATATTTGAATTCCATTTGCTTCTCATGCAAACAGTGTTAAACGTAGAAACAGCTAAGATAATTTTTCACACGACCGGATACCGAAATAAACGATTAAATAATTCTTCGACTTCAGAGGTATCCGTTGACGTTTGGCTTTCTCTGGACAAGTCCATCAGTAAATTCTCCATGGTATCAAGGAAATGAGTGTTCTAATATGACATTAGGTCTATAATCACTATAATAATTTTGACTGGCAAAAAATTCGACTCGACAAGATTTGTGTAGATTTTTCAAAGGATACGCTTCTCAGCGCGAGACGTGCGATGAAGTGTGATATGCAAATTAGCTAAGAAATGGTATCTAATGCACATGTGCACCAGGTGACTGTGTCCCTTTTAGAACAAAGCTTTCCAGAGACTTTTTCTAAACTCGTCTTCAACAAACATCCTCCAAGACAGCTGCGATAAATAAAAAGTCGACAACCGCACGAGGAACCCCGAAAATAGTTGAAATACTTAACGCCAGTTACGAAAATATACCAGGGAGGCATCGGGTACAAACCTTCCGAACCTGTTCGAAAATAAGGACTTCTCACTCGCACACTCACTTGTTTCTCTTCTTTCAGAAGCAATAGCCAAAAAAGCCATTTACGATATCACGCTCAGTAACTTTGCTGTGTTCTTTCAAATTTTTTTTATAGAGTGCATTTATTTGTAGCTGCATGTAGTTTTTTGTCGTTTATGCTAATGAGACTAAACATGTAAACAAAGATCCTCCTGTTAACTAGGTGAAGTAAAGCAGATCATACCCCAGCTTGTTTTAATAGGTTGAAGCGTATCCTTAAAATTATAAAATTTATAAGTTAATATATCTTTTTAATAAGGCACTCGTGTTCGATTTCCGTCATTTACGGGAGTACACCACAAACAAATGGCCGCATATCAAAGATCAAAGTTTACAGAATAGAAATGTTAAGTTAGACGTAGGGTTGCACAGTTGAAAGCAAGAATCGAAGATTTCTCCCATCCATTGCCCACCAGAGTCTCGCCTTACAATTGCCATTTCACAAATACTTTTTAGATTACTCTCATATTTGCGTTAAGTTGAATGTACGTAGATTATCTTTTGATGACTACAGAATGCTGGGAGAAAAAAAATGGGCTATCAAGGGATGAAGTAACTTTTTTAAGGTAGCAGGAAAATCCTTCTGATCTTATTCTAATCTTACAAAGTGATCTTCAACCAGTAAGGACACTGTTGACGAGCTCATATGTGTCCTTGGTGAAGAGGGCTTTGAAAGAAGTGTAATAATGCTTCTTAAACAATGGGTAAATAATAAGGCATGAAACAGGAAGACCGCTAAAACATCTTTAACCATTATTTTGACCAACGTGTTGCTTGCCTAGGAATTGAGTAATCCGAGGGTAAATCATGAACACTTACAATATTCTCATACTGAAGTATCACCTGTTGTAAAACTTTTATTTATTTTTTCCTTTTTTTTTTAAATTTATATTTATATTTTTTCAGGTATTCGGAGTTGAATTTGCCAACCCTGGAACTATGGGGAGATTGGAAGAGATGGGGTGCTGTGGGATCGTATTGTGGATCGACTCAAGCGGTGGTCTTGGCCAAGGAGCAGGACGTTTGTCGACATTTTAAAGTCCCTCGTTTCTTCCAAACAAGCCCGCGTTCATAGCCCCACCTCTCGTTAGAAATTTTTGTTGCTTGTGATTTTTAACGAGCGATCCTCCTAGCTCGTGGGGTAAACTAGAATATTTAACCAATTTCGGACCACGTTGCTGTTAATTGTTTCTTCCTAGGCCAGTATAAAGTATGGCCGCTTTATATCCAGATGTTTACAGGTTGGACAAATTGATCAATTATCTTTTCTGCCATTCATGGCACTGAAAAGGCTTTGCACCGTTTGCACTATGGACAGGTTAGTCAAGCGTTAATAAATTATCAATGAGGAGCCTGGCTTATGCACTGCAGTGTTGGGAAATTTCATTCAACGTTCTTCAAGTATAATTGAATGAATGAACGAACGGATAAATGAACGACACTTTATTTTAACAGGTTGCACAGTTACAGTCAAGACTGTAGTCTCTCTTATGGCCCTAATTTACTGAGGTGCTATTTTTTAAAGGGAAACCTTCACTTATATAACAAACTGATGTTAGATAGTGATGGTAGCATTTTAGTGCTCTAAAAACTGGATATGATTATCGCTTATTTTCACGGTTATATTTCTCGCTTGCCATTTTCGATTTTATGACGTCGTGCCGCTATTGTGAAGAAGCAGAAGGTCTTTTGTGTAGAGTAATTCCCCACTTCAAAACTGTGTAGAGACTGGTACAAGCAAGGGATGGTGGGATCGTTTGGACAGATGAATGGACATCTTGCTGACGAATAAGTGCTTTTTCGACATTTTCTTGGGGTGGTGTAGCTCTTGTCAACTAGTTTTAACCTGACTGCCAAGAAATGTGCTCGTACATCGGTTATGTTTCCATACCCAAATGATCCTACAATCCATCACTAGTACCAGTCTCCCCGTAGTTTCTAGAGTGGTGAATTTGGCGATCGCATGACGCCATGGAATTCAAAATGGAGGCGCACCGAAAATTTAAAAGCGAAAGTAGGCGCTGATAAAATCTAAGAAATCCAGTCCAGCATTTAACGTCGTCATAGGAGTGGAGGTTCCCCTTTTAACATTAAATTCGCCTGGTGCAATACGTTTTGGTTACATGCACTACCTTGCTTTCATATGTTAGATTGTAGTGTATGATGCATTATGTGATGGGTATGATGTACCTATGTTATATGCTACAGATTAGTATATGTCATCGCATGAGACCGAGTAGAATTAAGGATTAACTTTCACGCGTATTTTCAAAGTTTTCCCAAATTGCCCAAGTTGCGCAGCGACGAGGGCAATTTGCGAAAACTTTGAAAATACAAGTGAAAATTAATCTTTAATTCTACGAGGAGTCATAGCGATTACGTGTTTATGGCATAGAGGGTAAAATATTCTTGAAACTATCAAGACACTTCGTAAAACAGTAAGCCCCGGCCCGGAGTAAAAACACTCACCCGTAAGCAAAACAAATAAACAATCACCTGCTTCTTAGCGTACAAAACAGACAAAACAAGAAAAATTGATTGTTTTTCATGAGCAAACTAACAACGATTAAACCAAATGTTAGGCATCAATTAATTGATTCACCTGCACTGTGAAGCTTTCTACCGCTTGAAAATCACTCGAACACACATCGATAAACATAGCAAACGGTGGGTCCAATAAAGGAACTTGCAGAGTAATTTCTTCCGCTGAATTTGGTCTGCTCCTTTCTCCCATCAAAAGGGCAATGTTATTGTTCGGTTATCGTTCGTTGGAAGAAGCCGTAGCGAGGTGAAAGCACTTGGTCGCCATGAATTATTTCATTTTTCAAACAAACAAATTCGATTAAGTTTTTCGCTTTTGACTCAAATAATCTTTTGTTGTATCTTGTAAGAAACGGAAGTTCATCTTTAGAAATTTCCTTTATAGCTTAGCACTTGATTTCCAGTATTTTTGGTTCAAACAATCCGGCTTAAAAAGTCAAACTCCAAAGAACCTGACTCGTTGTTGTTGTGTACAAAATTGTACAAAATAGAGAAAAACCAACGATTGGCTGAGAACTGGCGTGCTCAGCCAATCAGGAGAAAGTATTTTCGTCGCTCGACCGAAAAGGAGTAATTTTGCCCTCGGTGAAAGGAAAATTAAGAAAAAATGGTCTCTGTTTCAACTAATCAGCATTAAGTAATTTTGCCCTCTTTGTTATAACACTAGTAACCACATAACTAGAAGTACAACAGTTTTCATTTGGGTGTCCAAACCAAAGTTGTTACTCTAACGAATCACAACAGACGTAAACAACACAATGAACCAATCAGAATTTGAAGCATAGAGATGTAACCGGTGACTGAGCTCGGGAAAACGCGATTGGCTTTGGTTTTAATTTGCTTCTCATTAGTCTAGAAAGTGGCGCGAATCACAGAGTGTACTAAAGCAAAACCAAAGCAAATGCGAAATAACTTTCTACACTCGACTGGAAACCGCTCAAAAGTGAGGTACTTGTTTTTTACAAACCAGGTAAATACTTTTAGTTAGTGTCGTTCATCAGGATACCCATTCAGAAAATTTGAGCCGAATACCTGATACCGTTCTCTTTTTCGCCAAATCGTTTAGCGCCTTAAAAAGGAATGGTTATTGGCCGAGGAAGTCATTTTTCTTACTAGAGTATTATTAGCTGTAAGCTAGCACAGTCGGTTTTTTCCGTTAGTTTTCTTAAGCCAAAACTTAAGCCTCCTAAGTATCCTCGGAGTGCTCTTGACATACTCATTGTAGTGCAAAACGCACATATTCCCTGCACGCCTATGCAAGGCCAGTCTTGATACATTTTGAGTATTTCTCTTATGCTGCTCAATGCGGGAACTTGTAGTAAGTATCTTGGCAACAACATTTTTTTTCACTTCATGATATCGATTTGTTGCAATGGAGACAGTGGTAGCGTCAAGTAGTCTCGTTCCCAGGACTTAAGCGTCTATGGAGTGACACCAGTTCAGTAAGCTTAACAGGTGACGTCACATCTTATCGTGTTAAGGACGAATCGGGACGAGGCTGAAGGTCAAGAAAATCACGGTCGTAAAACTACTCGTGAAATCGTTAGAGCAACAGTGCCAAGCACTGTATAATTAGAAAAAGTTACCAAGTAAATTTTTAAGTAAGCGAACGTGTCTCAATGTAATTGTAAGCTTTGTAGGGAACTTAAGCAGTGAGACAGCAACACCAACGAAAACGCCCCTTTAAAATATAGATTCCTATTATTCGACTAAGTTATTTTGCGATTACTTCCAACTCGCACTACCTGTACAGTATGGCACTAAATTCTTGGGGAACGGCGTTCAAGATTAAAAAATTAACAGGCATTACAAAACCTTGAATTTGGTCATTTCGGGTTGTTAGGGCCCTCTCACCTCACGAAAACACGACAGCGACGGTGACGAGAGGGTCAAAAAAATTGAATGAGTTAATCGTTCATCGCGCGTGTTAAAATTAGTACATATCTTTCACATCACTGCAATCTAATACAACGCGGTGAAATGACCATGGAGAACATGGGCGCACGACGGTGAGTTTTTCTTTCTCTTTCTGGATTGGCTAAGGTAATCTTAGAGACCGCTAAAAGATCGTTTCGACAACCCGAGCGTTAGCCATCATGTAAATTGGGGATCGACGAATAACATCTCGACTTCGTTGACTATCTACTGACCTTCCACAATTTACTCGACTCTGATGATGATTTCCGCTCAGGTTGTCGCAACGTCAGTCAATGTCACCTTAAACAGTCCCTCTCAGGACTACACTCACCCGGACGATCATAATTTACGTACCTATGACATGACTCAGTTTTAAGGCATTTACAGTAACAAATTGTGTAACGCACGTGCAGAGCGATTGTTTTTCCTCGTTAAACCTATTGTTTTGTGGCGTTCACTCTGTCGTCGCCGTCGTCGTTGCCTAAGTTCCCTAGTTCACAGAACACAAAAAAGACGGGGAGCGCTCAAGTCTTGCTGCTATTTTTTTTACATATATCAATAGCCATAGTAATTATCATTTTTTTTATTTTTATTTTGTAGTTACAGTCAAGAACCTTGATCAATAAATCAATTTCGAACTTATCTTGTGTTTCCTCTTATGTAAATACCAAAGTAACCTACAAGCAGGTCCGCTGCTTTATGTTGATTTGAGTCGAAGTTTGCTGACGGCGGCACCACCAGTTTTTGAGCCGGTGGAGAAAATTAGGGGATGGGCGAGAAAAGACAAAGATGAGTATGACCACAGGCAACCCAAGCTCGCGTCACAAGGGACGTGAAATACTTTTAGCCATGGGCGAGAACATATGGCAACTTATCGATGTGAGGAGTTTTGGTTATGGCGTCACTGTCCGTCCGTCCGTATGCAACACCATAGGACAAGCAATGCGCATAGCACAACAGCGGGAGAAACAAAACGACAGCACGAGAAAATTACTCTTAAGTAGACGGCACAACATAAACAGCTTCAAGGCGAATAACAGCCTTAAAGACAGCTCAAGTAGTTTTTAAGCATAATAAGTAGTGCTATAGATCACATGACTTGTCACGTGATCGTTTTTGTGAAAAAAGCAAAGATTTGACAGGTAGACGACGGTTTTAAGAGAAAACATCAAGCAAAAACGTTTTTAATAAAGATTAAATATCTCCAGCCCTTCACGTTTGGAATGATTGTCCATTGTCTAAAAAATATTTGTCAGGACAAAGGTCATTTCTTAGTCCAAAATTCAACCTTTAATTGTTAATAACTCTAACTCAAAAACTTGAGGACAGTCATTCCAAACGTAGAAAGTTCAATATTTTAAATCTACATCGGAAACGCTAATTCAGTTATCTGTATAAAGAAAATCGCCGATTTACGAAATTTCCTTCTTTTTTTGTCACGTGATGTGTCACGTGATCAAACTTAACAAAAGAAAACAACAAGTTTTATGTTATAGGCAGACAAACGGAAGATATGTTGGATCATTTATAATTTCTGAACAGCCTTCAAACCCAGGCCTTAAACTGCTTGGCTGTATTTTGCCGTTTAATCGTCTGTGCACCTCGTGGAAGCGGAGATGTACCTTTTGTATTTAGTGTGACGCTACAAATTCACGCTTGGCGGTGCGTGCACAATTTCATGAACTTTGCTTTGAAAATGCAAGTGAAAACTAATCATTAAGTCTACGAAGACTCATTGGGATTGCTGTCCACGAGACTCCACTACGTACAGGATTTGTATTTATTGTCCGTCAAACTCCACTTCTGTTCCGGCTAAAACTAAAACATGAAATTTATAGCGAATATGTGGCAGAATTATTTTGCATGTCCCTCGGGCAAAACAAACAATTAATTCCTAATGAAAAGAGTCTTGGCACTCTTTTTTTTGTCCATACCTCCCCCCTTGAGATGACGTAGCATATCAACGAACATTTAACCTAGTAAGAGGAGGAACTCCAAAAAATGTTCTTAGTAGAAATGTCACTTATTCTTTCATAATAAAATCATTGTTCCACATCTCTTAAATCAACATTGTTTTTAAGTAAGTTCCAAGTGACATGACTTTGAAATAGGCCTTGTGATCTGGTTCTTCCCAACTTGAACTTTCGCGACTCTTACATGCTCATCTTGGCCAGGGTAAACTTCGATCACTCTTCCGAGAGGCCAGTGACCTCCTGGTGTGTTGGGTGAAATTACTAAAACTATGTCCCTAACTTTAAGATCTTGCTTGACTTCAGTCCACTTTCTTCTGACATTTAGACTTGGAAGCCACTCACGCCGCCATCTGTGCTAGAAGTGTCTGACTAATTCTTGCACTCTACTCCACCTTTTTTTTTTTTTTGGCTGAAGGTGGTCTCGTCCACTGACTCTGGGAGGAATTGTCCACCAATTTGACCAATTAAGAAATGGTTCGGTGTTAATGATACATCATCATCGGGACTTGCAGACTGATAGGTTAGAGGTCTTGAATTCAGAAGTGCCTTTGCTCCGGTAAATGCGGTCATTAATTCTTCGTCAGTGCAGCCCGTTTCGCTACCTTGATCATTGATTCATGTACGTCACCAAAATGCGGTGCTGCTGGAGGATTGAAGTGCCAGGTAACTCTCTGATTCGCTGTCGAGGTTCTGATTCTGTCTTGGTCAAGCACTTCAACCAGTTGTTGTGCACTGTTAATCGCTTGAATTTCTGCGTCCTCAATTTTCGCCTGGCTTTAGCTCTCCACTCTCTCTTTCACGAAGTCTGCAGTTTTTTTATGAAACGATAGACCCATGCTTGAACTCTGATAAACTTTTGCCAACTTGAAAATCGATTTGGATTCAAACGCCATAAACGATTATCCTCCTTTAGTGAAATCATTGTTCGTTCCTCGGCATGATCATTTGCTTGCTTCTGGAATTTTCGGTCATTATTCTTGATTTCCATTGATTTCGTTTCCTGATCTACGTTGACACGATTTATCGGCCATTCCAACTCAGTGTTAAACAACCGACGCACCGCCATCTCGTAATTGTCTGGCAGTTCAGATTCGTCATCTTTCCATGGAATTGCCACTTGATATCTTTCATCCACGTACTTGATGGACTTCTCAACTTTCTCTAGTTCCAACGTGTCGTCGAATTTCAGGATTTGTGCATTTTTAAGCGTCCCAGAAACTTCAACCTCCCCGAAACTGCGAAGTGGAACACTAATCTTATCTGAGTCTTGGCTATGTTCTCGAACAAGGTAAGTATGTGTGAAACTCGTTTGCTAGTCGCTTCCTTTTAGACCACTAGGAGATCCGACACATGTCAGCCCCAAAGGTGTAAGTCTTGCCACTGGTTCGCCCGACCTACCTCCAACGTCCTTGAAAAATAATGTAACTAAGCATAATCGACTCAGATGAGTACGTTCACAAAAGGGCGTGGTCCTGGATCGGAAATTGTATGTCCTTCAGGTGATTCGACTTTGCGGCATACGCTCCCCAGTTGATTGCTTTCATGTTTCCAGTCACCCGCTCGGCAGTAAAACGCATTGATAGCACGCTACCATAGAGACTCTCAAGTTCAACTTTAACTGGCATGGTCTCGAAAGTCTCAGTTTGTCCATTCAAGACGTTAACGGTGACTTTCTGTGGCCGTCCTTGGAGTCCAAGTTCCGCTGCTATGTCTGCATTAATATACGTCTTTCGTAGTGGCTTCGTCCAAAAAGGCATTCACTTTGAGTTTTCGACCACCATTCTTTACGATCACAGGAGCTGTTCTCAATGCTAGAACTCGTACATCTTCATGTACTTTCATCGTCGTAGTGTGGGATCTCTCTGTTTTAAGGTCAGCGGAATCCTGAGGGAGTGAAACGACCAACGGTTTCCTTTTAGACTCGACACTCAGGTTGCGGCTCCCGGCTGATGTTTCACCACTCGGTACATTCTGATCTGACATCAGCTGACTACTTCTTTCTTCTATCTGCTCAATTCTGTGGGTGTGCAGTAATCTGTTGTTCTTGTCCTTGCAATAATTATTTATCCCACATATCCTGGTTCTGACACACGTTTAACCAAAATGGTCCCCTCCAAGGCAATGGACACACAAATAAAGACGCTTGGCAGCATCCCATCTCTCTTGAATACTCATGGCTTTGAACTTCTGGCATCGCCAAACTCCATGCGGTCCATTACATACTTTTCAAGGGCGTGACATGTATGCTGTTTTTCTGTGGTTTTCCGTTTTCTGATCTCGGCCAAAGAACGTCGATCTCTCGCTATCCTTCCGATTTCGCTTCTGCTCGAAACCCTTTCTTGCTGTGTTAACTCCTCGAATGGTCTCCGAAGCCACTATTTGAAATTCGGCCTCTTGACGATAAACTCTTTTAACATTTCCACTGATTCCCATCTACCATTTTTGTACATCCAGCGATGATAGTGGGCTAACGCTGACTCGTTCAACTTTTTGCACAGACTGACATATAATGTTCCTTTGCCCAGTTCTTCATGTCGATTGGCTTCTTTGAGATTAACTACAAGTACGTGCAACAAATCTGCAAACCTCTCTAAATCTCTTGCGGACTTAATGGCCTCCAACTCTTCTAAATGAAGGGCAATTTTTTTTCTCTAACCGCCAAATTTTCTCTCTAGCCTCTCCTTTGCTGCTTCGTAAGCTGCTGCCGAATGTCCTAACTTTTCTACCGCCTTAAGATAAATGTTGTCGAAGTTGCAGCAGCTTATATTCAGGTGTCGCTGGTGCTTGATCAATACATGCCATGAAAGCTGTTTTCCATCCCTCGTAAGTTTTCTTGTCGCCGTTAAACACAGGAATAGAAACGCGCTTTAACTGGCTCCACATATCCCTACCAATGGTTGCTCCGTCTTGCGAATTTTCGTTCGCTTTTGCCTATTGAAGCGGATCCTTGTAATCCCTAGGAATGTCATTACTTCTACGCGGGTTCGGTAATTCGTTCGTCGAAGGTGGTAACTTCTTTTTCGCTTCAATTAGTTTTGGAACTTTTCCTCCTTTAAATTCATTCATCCACGAATCACTGGAAGGTGAGGACGGTGTCTTCGGTAGGAAAGAAGAGAGAAAATCTTTCACGTTTGCGACTTGTTTGTCGGTGCACATGTCTTCTATCATTTTGTCTATTTTTGTCTAACCACCGTGTTAATAACCAACAAAACTGTTTTATTTAAACCACCGTGTTGATAACCGCCAAAAACTATTTTATTTAAACCACCGTGTTAATAAGCACCAAAAACTGCTTTATTTTAACCACTGTGTTAATAACCACCAAAAACTGTTTTATTTTAACCACCGTGTTAATAACCGCCAAAAATTGTTTTATTTAAACCACCGTGTTGATAACCACCAAAAACTGTTTTATTTTAACCACCGTGTTAATAACCACCAAAAGCTGTTTTATATTAACCACCGTGCTAATAACCACCAAAAACTGTTTTATTTTAACCACCGTGTTAATAACTGCCAAAACTGTTTTATTTTAACCACCGTGTTAATAACAACCAAAAACTGTTTTATTTTAACCACCGGGTTAATAACCACCAAAAGCTGTTTTATATTAACAACCGTGCTAATAACCGCCAAAAACTGTTTTATTTTAACCACCGTGTTAATAACCACCAAAAACTGTTTTATTTTAACCACCGTGTTAATAACCACCAAAAACTGTTTTATTTTAACCAGTCCGTGTTAATAACCACCAAAAACTGTTTTATTTAAACCACCGTGTTAATAACCGCCAAAAACTGTTTTATTTTAACCACCGTGCTAATAACCACCAAAAACTGTTTTATTTTAACCACCGTGTTAATAACCACCAAAAACTGTTTTATTTAAACCACCGTGTTAATAACCGCCAAAAACTGTTTTATTTAAACCACCGTGTTAATAACCACCAAAAACTGTTTTATTTTAACCACCGTGTTAATAACCGCCAAAAGCTGTTTTATATTAACCACCGTGCTAATAACCACCAAAAACTGTTTTATTTTAACCACCGTGTTAATATAACCACCAAAAACTGTTTTATTTTAATCACCGTGTTAATAACCGCCAAAAACTGTTTTATTTTAACCACCGTGTTAATAACTGCCAAAACTGTTTTATTTTAACCACCGTGTTAATAACAACCAAAAACTGTTTTATTTTAACCACCGTGTTAATAACCGCCAAAAACTGTTTTATTTTAACCACCGTGTTAATATAACCACCAAAAGCTGTTTTATATTAACCACCGTGCTAATAACCACCAAAAACTGTTTTATTTTAACCACCGTGTTAATATAACCACCAAAAACTGTTTTATTTTAATCACCGTGTTAATAACCGCCAAAAACTGTTTTATTTTAACCACCGTGTTAATAACCACCAAAAGCTGTTTTATATTAATCACCGTGCTAATAACCACCAAAAACTGTTTTATTTTAACCACCGTATTAATAACAACAAAAAACTGTTTTATTTTAATAACCGTGTTAATAACCGCCAAAAACTGTTTTATTTTAACCACCGTGTTAATAACTGCCAAAACTGTTTTATTTTAACCACCGTGTTAATAACAACCAAAAACTCTTTTTTTTTAACCACCATATAATTATTTTAACCACCGAATTAATAACCACTTAAAACTGTTTTATTTTAACCACTGGTTAATAACCATCCAAAACTGTGAATTTTTTGCTGCAAATTTTTCTTTTAAAGATCTACAGGCCATACTTTCACGAAGAAATAAATCGTCGGCGATTTTGCAAAGTTTGAGATAGCGGGGACATGACGAGCTTTGCTTCCTAAGCTAGTTTACAGGTCCTCCAGTCAAATGATGTGTAACAATAAATGAGACCATGGCAGTTATAAACTTACAAATTGAAGCTTGAATCCGCGCCGAACGAAGCCATCATTCTTCAATTTCGGTTTTTTACCATCGCTTGTAAAGAATCAATGATTGAAATACAAGAGCAGAGATAGCGAATACAAGTGTCCTGAGATGGTTTGGACATCACAAGATCTAAATCACGAGTCGCGTCGCTTCTACAGACAAACAGGTTGTATCTTAGATTGTCCCTTGCACGATAAGGTGGAGAGTGACAAGGTTAGCTACCTAAAGATGTGGGTCGGAGACAAAAGACTGAACGTCTTCGAAGGAAGATACAGCGAAATTAATCACCGTAGTAAAAAAGTACGAAGAGTAATGTACTCCGCGCAAAAACCACATCATGGAAGGTTTGAAGCTCAATGAACTCCGACAAGCCGACAGTGATAGTTTTGACTCCTTTGTAACGGACTTAAAGATCCTCGTGAAGGTCTGTGGATACCAAGAGAAGGAACAAATGGTTCGTGACGCAATTGTTTTCCGTTGTAAGCGTACTAAAGTTCGTGAGAAGTGCTTCGATTTAGCCGATGAGTTGACCCTCGAGAAAGCTGTGGAAATTGGTCGCAATCATGAAACGAATCTAACCAGCCTAAAGAATACATAGCCGGTATTTTTGGACACTTTTGTCGCCCTCAGCTTGGTGAACATTGATTGCCAGTATCTATCATCTATTTTGGTCTTACCGTCTGAAATACTAACAGTAACACGGTAACGCAACAATATCATCATAAAAGGCATTTTAAATAAATGGAAGCTGGTGATCGACGCCGTTACACTTTTTCCCAAATCACGAAATTGCGAGTCCTGATTAAATATATAACGCAAACATAAAAATCGCACTTACCTTTGCGGACGACTGGAGGACGACGATTGACTTTATTTATCATTCAATTATTGGAAAATGATGTAGAAAATTAGCTTGCCCAATAATAAACTCTAAATTTGCATCGTAGAGACCATGGGCCAACATATCATTCATGTTATGGTTCGTCGATTTAGGACCATTTAGCGCGCCAATTAGATTGGCGGGAAAACGAAAACATTTAGTGAAAATTGTCATTTTTCCGTTTCCGACAGTCGATGTGTAGTCAGGCTTCTGGACAGATCGGAGGAGTTGACGTTTCCCGTTAACTGTGCGTTTCCACGTGGATGCTCCGCTGAGAGAGTTGCAGAAAGCAGACGTGTTGTTTCACTGGGGCCACCCACAAAAAGGGAGCTTTGAAAAGATCAAGTAGCATCACTACTGCAATATTATGATGTCATAAAACCAGTGAGAATTCAGCGCGATGCAAGTGGGAAGGGTCTCGGAGCAGTGCTATTACAAGACGAAAAACCTGTGTGTTATGCCTCTCAAGCGCTTACAGACGCTGAGTCAAGGTATGCACCCATTGAAGCTGAAATGCTGGCAGTTGTCTTCGCTTGCCGCAAGTTCCACCTGTACATCTATGGCAGAAGTGTTGTTGTGGAGACGGACCACAAGCCGTTACAAGCAATCAGTACCAAACCACCGTCACAAGCTCCGCTGAGGTTGCAGAGAATGTTGCTTAGTTTGCGAGGCTATGATGTTGAGATTCGCTACCTTCCCGGTTGTAAACAAGTCCTTGCAGACACTCTGGGCCGAGCAGCTGCACCGACTGTTGAGAGTGACGCTTATGAAGAATTCCAAGAAATCAATATGGTCCTGTCCATATTAGAGGAGCTGTATGAAGAGTTCCAAAAGGAGACCAAAGAAGACCCAGAGTTACAAACAGTCCTAACCATGTTAAGAAATGGTTGGAAAGACACCAAGCAGCAGGTTCCCTTAGAGACAAGACCATACTGGACATTCCGTGACGAAGTCGCAACAGCAGATGAACTACTCTTCAAAGGAACACGCTTGATTGTCCCAAAGGTTATGAGACCTGAAATGGTTCGCCAGATCCACAAGAGTCACCTAGGAATAGCCAAATGCAGACAAAGAGCCAGAGAGGTACTATTTTGGACTGGAATGTCCCTAGATGTGGAGCAAATGGTCACTTATTGTAAGGTGTGTGCAGATTTTGCCAAGAAACAGCTTACGGAACCATTGGACCTACTGTACCACCATCACGTCCTTGGAAGAAGATATGAACCGATCTGTTTGAATTTCAAGGGGAGCACTATTCTCTCCGTTTGCTATCGCAGCAAGTTCCCAGAAGTGACCAAAATGGAGTATTTGAGAAGCAGTGCTGTAGTAGAAGAGCAGACGAAGCAATTTGGAGTCCATGGGATCCCAGCAGAAGTGGTCTCTGACAATGGCCCCCAATTCAGCAGCAGCGAATTTCAAGAATTTGCGAAAGAGTACAGTTTTTCAAGCATGTCACCAGTTCGCCGCACTACCCAAAGGCTAGTGGAGAGGCGGAGAGAGCCATTTAGACTGTCAAAAATCTATGGCGAAAGAACAGTGACAAACATCTGACCTTCCTTGACTATCGGACTACACCACTTCCAGGCATTGAACTGTCGCCAGGACAACTGCTGATGGGACGTAGGTTGAGAAACGAGTTACCGATGATAAACAGCTTACTTCAACCTGCTAGTGTCAACCACATGGATGTTTCCAGGTACCTGAAGAAGACCAAGGGGTATCAGAAGAAGTACCATGACCGACATGCTAGCAGTGAAATGAAGGAACTACAGCCCGGTACGAAGGTGCGAATGCAGCCCTGAACCGATTCCAGAGAGTGGAAGCCAACGACGGTAGTGAGACATCATCACACACCAAGGTCCTATGTAGTTCAAACAGAAGAAGGCATAAAGTGTCGCTGAAACGGACAGCACCTACGAGTTTGCCCAGCTCCAGGACATGGAAGTTTAAATACAGAACCGTCTCTTGAGAGTAGTACACACCAGAAGCTACCCAAGGACCAGCCTGGCCATGCCGCAGCCCCACTAGCGTCGCCTGTAATTTCACCCCAGGAGCGACACCATGACCCTGAACCACCAAAGGCGAACAGTTCAGAGCCTTATGTTACCCGAAGTGGCAGACCAGTAGTAAAACCAGAGCGGTTGGATCTCTATACCAAGCTTAAGTTCTTAGAGCCTTTGCCCTTTGCCGTAGTGTCACCTCTATGTATATTATATGCATTTTACTTGAAAAATAAGTTAAAAATTAATAAACCATTTTTACTTATTTATTCGACGTAATTAAAGCAGGCTTAAGTTAAGTGGGTAACTTTTCATCCATAACAACAACAGGAACAAATGTTCCAAACCTCCGGTTGGTGAGATATTTACCTCCTGAATGGACAATGCTTTTGTGCCCTTCAGACAAGTATTGTTCAGGAGTGCAGAACAGGCTATTAGCTATGTATAATGCATCTTTCTCACATGAAGAAAAGACAAAACGGCATTCAGTTGTTATCTCAATGAGAATCTGTTTTGGATTTAGAAAATAAGATTAATGCTGACCTTGAACGTACATGCAAACGCTTTCAAGCTAACCAACTTACCGCGTGAATATCAAGAAGTCAAAATTTTTACTTATCGGTAGTTTTTGCCTAAGTAAAGTTGAGTCAATTCTCATCTCTGCTGATAACATCCCCATGTACTGCAACCGAGACAATCATGAGACTTAACTGGAAGCTTTTAGCGCCATAGAATGGAACATAATTCTATCTTTATGTCTATTTATAAGTTTCTTAACAACTGTTTCTGTCACCCGGTCCAAGTCCCCGTCAATGGTGATTTTCATGGTTATTACACTAGGTCGAGAAATAATATTCGCAAGTCCAGTGCCAATAGAAGATGAGGTCACTGGTCTTCAATACACAACAACTCACTGCTGCAATCTGCGGTATTCGTTGTCGTATAGGACAACCGAGGAAAGGGTGTAGTGCTCCAAGAGCTCGGCAAACTTTGCGGTGTCTGATAAGTAATCTTCTATACTGGACGTGCCTGATAGTTTGCCAACTGCTACTAGTTCATGCATTATACGCGATTTTGCGGTTAGTCACATAGATAATGTGATGTTTTCCATCTTTACTTTTGTGTTGCTGGCTCGGATAACGATGCTTGCCCCGCCCAAGTTTCCAATCTCGTGTTCATCGTCAGAGCTCGTAAAAGAATTAAACCTAACAAAGTCAGGAATTAAAAGGGGCTTCTCACCTCCTTTGCCTACGTTTGTCGCTTTTCTCGCAGCTCCCCAGAAGACTTGCGGGTCGTTGTCGAGGCGTTGTCCCATAAGGCTCTCTGTGGCGCCAGGTGCTGACAAAGAGCCGTCAAGAGCTCCTATCCCCTCGATCCTGTTTAAAATTTATTCGAGGCCTCCGTCTTTTGCTATTAAATGATTAGGTGTTAACAGGGTCAGGCGAGATAGAATCAGCCCCAAGCCCTGCTCTAGAGTCTTGTCGCAGCCCCGTGATTTCCTTGTACAGTAATCAGCGTTGGCCAATGGTCATGTCGAGTTTGTCCACATCAGACTCTGAAACCAGGACTAGGGCCTCCTTGGTCTCCAGATCCTGTTCTTTTTAGATATCTACCGTCTCCTTTTTTAGTCCATTTGCCTCGCACCAGGTGTTGAATTCAAATGATGCCATTGAAAAAAAAAATCGATTACATGTAATGCAAGAACTCGCGACAATCGCTACGAAAGACTTCACTCGCGGTACCGCAGCTTATATGGGCAGGGCTAGACTGACATTTCCGCCTTGGTATTAAATCATGATAAACAAGTCTATCATACACAAAAAATGTTTCCTCTAACATCTGGAAAAGATTAGACACGTCTTTAAGGGAAGCAGAGTTTCTGACTGTTTTTAAGCGTTTCCTGTCTAATGCCATGTTATGATCTTCAAAACGGCCACCTAATTAATTTATCTATTTAATGTTTTTGTTCTGTTTTATGTCCATAGTTCTTTGTATTTTTTAGCTAGTCTTTGGTGACCTTTTTGTGACGTTGGTATCCTCAATAAAGATGATGATGGTGATGATTGTTATCCTTTTGTCACGAACGATTTGCGTGAGAAGACCCCTAGGCATTGCCATTATCCAAAGGAAGAACGTAACAAAATTCTAAGGTCTTTTGCAAGCAACCGTAAGTGGAGTTAAATTGACAACAGTAAATTAGGTAGTACTTTGTTAAACAGAGGAGGTCTGCACCTTAATCAGAAGCTGGGTCTTCAGCTTTAGCGAAAAATATTAAACAATTATTGGACGAGGTTGAGCAAAATATCGTCATTTGTCAGTACCGTATAGCTATGTGTTTCGTTTACAACTGCATGTCACAGTCTTACATTATAGTGCCGATATTGTAGCGATATTGCAGTCTTAATTTTTGTCTATTACTATTACCCGCCGAGATTAGTTGGAAATAATAATAGACTCTTGTAATTAACTCTAATTATTATTTTCTCTCTGATTATTAGAGCAGATCAATTATTTGCCGAAGCTGAAGTTGATCTGCGAGACACTGACAAATCACGATATTTTGCGATAGCGAGTTCAATAATTGGTTTATCATTCGATCACCGAGTTTTTCATAGTTTTGAACAACTAAAGATGTCAAATCACTCTCTGACAGCTCAGGGAAGCGATCTGCCATTTTTCACACAAAAGCATGGTTTCAATGACGCATAGGCAGAATATTATTTGTAGGCAGTTATATTCAGGTCACGTGGTTTGCTCTTGGCCAATGAGAGGGAAGAAAAAAGCGTGAGCCAGCTAGGGGGGTATGGTATGGTATGGTAACTTTATTTAGACACGGTAAATCCTTCAGCAAATATTAAAGAGATAAAAGACACAAGATAACCAAAGTCATACCTAACTAAACTAACTAGCCTAAACTACTGTTAACCACATACCAAAAGCTGCTTTACAAGGATGCCGTGTTAAAACTCATTCAAAACTGTGGTGACGTAGATTAAATTTAAAATCATGTAAAGATGTTGCTGCACGAAGGTCACTAGATAGACTGTTCCACAACCCGGCTCCACTATAAGAGAAACTCTTCTTTAAATAATTGGTGCGGGGCTGCGGAAGAGCCAATTTATTTTCAGTATTTCTTAATCGATATGATGTTACGTCGTTTCGAGAAACAAATCTAGAACTCAGGTATTCAGGGGTCATTCCATGTAAGGATTTGTACATCATAATAGCAGCTGATTCCAATCTTTGGTATTTTAGTTTACGCCAACCCAGTGTCCGGAACAATTCATCGATGTCAGTGTCATAATTGGCACACATTAAAATACGGGCTGCACGATTTTGGAGCTTCTGAAGCTTTTCAGAAAGACCACTGCCACAGTTGCCCCAAACAACACTACGGTAACTAAAATGTGGTTGAGCTAGGGCGTCATATACATTAATTAATATGTTAAAAGGTATAAGATGTCTTATTCGCTTAATTGCGCCCAAAGCAGAAGCAATCTTTTTACAAATGTACAAATGTTCTGTATATCGCATTCCCAGTTCAATCATGTTTTGGTCGATGTACACACCAAGAGATTTCGTGGATGACACCTGCTCCATTGGATGGTCATTTATACTGAAAGAAGGAATTTCAGGAAATGTTGATAACTTCTGCCGGGGTGCAGCATGCTCCTCCGGAAAATTTTTAAACTTAAGTTTTCTGAAATGGCTAGAAATGTATCAGAAACTGTCAACACTGATGTGACGTTTTAATTGTATCAACTAAAATATGTTTTCTTTCCTTTTTAAAGTAAGGAGTCAATGCTTCAGTCTGGCTCTCACATTTGACCAACACAACAGGCTAGATGAGGCAGAAATTTTCGACTTGTTTTCTTGTGAAAGCCAGCAGCTTGTGAAGACCTAGTTTCGTTGTTCATGTTTCCGTCAATTATATGTGCTTCTTTGTTCGTTATAACAACGGGATTGAATTATTCAGCGTGTGACCGTAGCTATACATAATTCTCCGTTTCAAATTTTTACGCGTAACGGTAGCCTGCAATGCAGGCGTATTTTTGGAGCGGGAGCCCCCCTCCCCCCCCCCCCCCCCCCTCAGCCTCCTTCAAATACGCGAACTAAATTTATTATTCAGCGCTCGCCCATGAAAAACGCCTGCACTGCAGGCTAGCGTAACGGCAATAAGTAGCTTTCATAAATGGATGCCTTTGTGTAAAAACTACCTCGAACTTATTCAGCGATGGCACTTTATCTTCGTGAAACACCGATCCAAGAACGAATAAAAATAGAAACAACAGCTGAAATTCCATTATTTCGCGGTTGATATAGTCGTCCGTTCAGCAGCAAAGCACACGACAAACTGTCTGAAATTGTTGGGTTTGTCGGAGAAAACCTTAATATACTTAATAATATGTAAGGTAAGTTGTTTCGGCTGTGAGTAATGGATATGGTTAAATAAAATAAAATATACTCCCCCTCCGCGGTTCCTGTGATAATTACAATAAAATCTGCAATTCCACAGCGACAAACCGGTGAGTGGTGCCAGATCACTTATAGACCTGGATCAGCAAATTTTTTCAAATACAAAATACTGACGGCAGACTGATCCCAACGGCGGAGGTGACGAGCTTGATAGAATAAACAACAAAGGCGAGAACAACTGAAATATATTTGTTGAAAAAAACAAATTTTTGCCCGATATTTTGGTTTGTAATACAAACCTTCCTCGGGGGCTGAACGAAAAAGAAAAGTGAGAAACACAAAAAAATCGTTACAAATGAAGATTTAAAATATAAAATGCGTAACAATGATTTTTTGTTTAGGACTAAGTTACAAGTGTGAGACATGTTATTGGCGTGTTTCGTCGCGTCTGTGATAATGCTTGCAATGGGTCTTTTTCTTTAATTTGTGTTTCTCTACTTCCCCACCATACAGTTCTCTTTGCTTTAGACAATTGCCAGGAATTCGCTTTGGATACCAGCGCTAAAAGGAAAATCACCGTTACTTTCCAGATGCACATATAAGGGAGCAAGTTTAACTGCCGACCAATTAATGTTTAATGCTGGCTCATTGATACTTCGCGTGACAGATCTTCTTAATAGAAACCGGTATAAAAGGGGCCTGGCCAGGCCATTCTCACCTTTAGTTGTCAATCAACCACCAGGGCCCGGTTGTTCGAAAGCCGATTAACGCTAATTCACGATTAAAAGTTAACCGAAGTTTTCATCTCACTCGTTGAAAAATGTTTCTAGAAGGTAATTTGAGCTAATGGTAAAGAAAAGTCTACGTCAAAACTGCGGTACAAAAATCTTTTTGAAGAATCTTTATTGGTTAGTAATTAGACTCGAATCAAAGTTCACTTTAATCCTGGATTAGCTTAATCAGGCTTTGAATAACTGGGCCGAGCCGCATAGCGTAGGCAACTGACAAACAACATATATCTTTTTCTTCGGCTTTTACCGATGAAATTGGCTTAGTTTTAAGGATAACCCTTGTTAAACAAATAAGAACTTGATATCTTATATTGCTGCCATGATATTATAAAATTTTGAGGCATATTTTTCAGAGGACGCTTGAGTCAACAACTTTCCACTACTGAACAGCATCTTAATTTGCATCTCACGTCCATAAAGGTGTGAAATGAAGGAGGGGCTCGCCCTTTTATAGCGGAACTTCTTGTAACGAAAATACACAAAACACATTCAATTAATTTGAAGTAATTCTGATACATGCTGATTTGCCCGCTTAGTACACCGACTACAATCATTTCCCAAAGCAGACACCGTGCAGTAGGTACCTCCCCAAACTACGGTATGACGTGTCAGAAGTGACAACATTGATACGTCATCGAAGGGAATTTTCCCGGAAGCTTGAACAGAAACTTACTGCTGTCACGCAATCTCAACTACTCGCGTTGCAGTGTTTTTGTCGTCCAAAATGTCGGTCACTTGAAATTGTCCTGAGTTTGGGTCTTACCCCTGAAATTCAGGCCCCGAGAGAGAGAAAAAAAGAAATATGAAGGTTGGTTTAAGAGTTGTTCGTGGCCCTGATTGGATGTGGGGAGACCAAGACAATGGTGAAGGCAATGTTGGAACTGTAGTCAGTCTGGGACAAGATGGCAGCCTTCCCGACGGAACTGTTATGGTGCATTGGGATTCTGGAAATCAGGCGAGCTATCGTGCAGGCCATTCTGGAAAGTTTGATCTTCGAATTTTCGACAGTGCTCAAACGGGTAAGTAAATTATTCATTTTCATTTTAGTGAGGACTTAATCTCTACACCAGGAAAAACAGGAGCAAAATACAGTATCTCGGTTCGTTTCTAAATAATTTGTGACATGCTCGAGCGAGTTCAAGAATGGATTGCTTACCTGCGCAGTTCGACACTTTTATAATTCAAGCGTTTGTTACCTTTTCTTCGCATTTCACTTGATTGTATTTTCTTATAGTTTTTAAAAGATCGAAAATATCTTACAGGAGTCGACAGTTTCGAACATTCTGCTATAGTACTAGAGTATTATATAATTTAACTGGGTTCAACTAAAGATCGAAAGTTTGTCCGTTTGTGCATGTTTCGATTTCAGTGATTTCCAGTTCCTTGTGTTATTTAGGTCAGGCAAACTTCATTTAATGTCTGAGTAAATAACTGAAGTGTTGAATTTGTTTTCCTCTTTTGCAAGAAACCGTGGAAGTTCTGCGGAATTTAAAGTGCCTATGAAGTAAAAAAAAAAATTTGTCACGGTTTGTTAGTTTATTAATTTCTCGGACTGAATATATGGGTTTTACTGAACAAAAACTTCTCATTCCGCAATTATGATCCCCGAAAGGTTCGAATTTAGCGCCGGAAAGTGTCTCCATGTTGTGCGCGGCCAAAACGATCGTATTACAAGGTTGTGACGTAGAAAATACTTTGGAATACACGAGTGTCATGGCGGCGAAGGGTCTCTGCGACTTTTAACTCCAACATGACAAACTGCGCAAAAACAACTGGCATGCCCGGAATAAGAATACATTACTTCCCGAGTGACGAAACTTTACGGCAGAAGTAGATTCGGTTTGCCCGAATTAACAGGAAAGATTCAAGCCATAGCTCTTGAAAGCGAAAGACAACGATGATCAGCTATGTGTGGGTATATTACACTCTAATATCCGTGATAAACAAACATCCTGCAATCTTACTGCAGTTAAATAGCATAAGCATGAAATCACGGGTAGAGAAGTTCACGGATCCTCAGTCTTGGCATATAACATTCGTTTAGTTAGCGTTCCCAGAAATCTTGCATAATTCGAGCTGATAAACCTAAACAAATGCCACAGAGCTACAATTGTACCCCGGGAATTGCAATTGTAGCATACGCATTGTCATGCTTTGTGAGTTAACGCGCTCGATCTGACTTTTAAAGACTATTACTTCCATCAAAAGTGAGTTTTTGACGGGCCTGTGCAATTTCCGCTCGCAGCATCTGTGCTCTCTCGCATTCTCAAATCGAACAAAATCGAGTTTGGAGAGACAATTGCCAGCAAACTACGAAATTTTTCGCTTTTTCATTTCGGAAAAATATATTCAAGTACTCAACAATCATTCCCTGAAACGTCGCCTTCGAAGCGACCACGCAGAACGGTAGCGGAAAGGCAATCTTGATCTTCGTCCGGCCTCGTCTTTTTCTTGAGCTGTTCGACGCCAGTAGTGCCTAAATCGCTTGACTCTTTTAGATATCCGTTGGAAAAGTTTCGGTTTAGGACATTAGTTCTTCATTGTCCGACATTTTTTGGGGGGGAAACCTTGAACATGAAAATTTTCGCGATAAAAATATTGGGTGATTTTGTGTAACAACAAGGCGAGATGTGTTGTAAACAAATATCTGAGGCATTTCCTACGTCATCAAACGCTTAACTAGTTCCCAGTTCCCGGACACTATTTTTCTCATTTTGGCCTACTTCGGTACGACTTGAAAAGCACCCTATTGTTTTTCTAGCGCATTTCTTTTATAATTTCGTAATTAAGACATGTTAAACTTCAAAAAAACGCAAAAAAGTTTTTTACTTCATAAGCACTATTTAGGCTTATTAGGCTTATTTAAAAACAAACCTTTATCTTTCGCCGCCATTAACTTTGATCACATGTGGTTATATTCGTTCGGAATTTGTTCGATTTAGAAGCAATTCGAACTGCATGCACTTAAGACATATCTTGCATACTGAACTAATCATTGTTTAAAATGTCCCAAAACTAATTGCTGGAATTTGCCTACATGAAATTCGTTGCAATTATGTTGTCTAGCTAGTACACCTCATTTCTTTGCAGCAGGTTATAAAGGCGGAAGTCGTTTGTTATTGAAACAGAACTGAATCGTGCAGAAAACAGGAACTCAGTATAGAATCACCCTTCTTTATTTTTCTTGTTAAGTTTCAGAATTGTTATCTTATTGGATAGCAGCAAAATGGATTGACAATCAAATTAAAACGTTACATCTTCTTTGCGTGATTTATGTACATAAAGAATCTGCAACCATTCAGTTTTTTTTGCAGAGTTTAACTGATGTTATGTTGGTTAAATTTGCTTTCCATCAAATTCTTTAGAGAATGCTACATTTTCATGCAGTAGTACATGTAGGAAGTTATTTCACGTAGCTTGTGAGGGCTGGATGGGGTTGAGAGGGGGGAGGGGTGTTAACTGTAATTGCCCAAAGGAAACTAAGATGTTTTCTGAGTTTTTAAGAACATAAAAAAGGTGAGACTGTAAAATATGGATCTGGACAGGCAGATGCAGATGGCTGACGGTGGACAGTGGATTAACTTTTGCGGATCCTACGCTTAGAAATCACTGAACATCTTAAAATAATTTTTAAAACCTTTTCTCTGAATTAATTAGGGAGAAACGAAGCCTCGGAAAAAAATCCGAGTCCCCGATAGGATCTAGGGACTAGATCACGGAGGGTCGGGGGTTCAAATCCCACCTGGGACTCGGATTTTTTTTTCCCAGTCTTCGTTTCTCGCTAATTCACATTTAATATCCTGTTGTTGTTGTTTCTCCGTTAGTACACTCACGTTTAATTAATCTGTTCAAATTATAACCACACTTTCTACATGTAATCTACAATGCCTAACAAAATCACAATGTACAGTGATTATTTTTCCGGTTAATCTGACTGCCTCATACATGAATATTTTCATGAATGTGACCAATTTTTGGCGGGATGGTGGACGTATTAATGTAGAGTATTCCACTTAAGTCTCTTGTGGCTTGTAGAATGAGAAATAATAATTCTATAGCATTTTCGCTGTATGGCTGATAATATGATATAAACCAATGAAATAAAAAAAATAAAATAAATAAACAAAATGTTTCTTGGAAGGTTATCAGCACCCTAATTTTTTTTAACAAAAAAGTTAACCAGGCCTCCTACGTCAATGCACCACTGTCCATATTTAACCAGAAAGAAATAATTTTTGTCATGTCACAAGACAGTTTAATTTTTTAAGACCAAAGGAAACAAATACACTGATGTATATTTCATTCACCACTGTCGGAGAATAGAACCAGCCATGACCTTCTGTGCACCAGTCAAGGTTTCCTAAGCACTGAGGTACTGGGGAACTTGTTGTGGGCTAGGCTATGTACACACTGTGCTGGCAGAGTTAACACATGAGGGAAAAGTCAAGGGAAAGCCAGCCTTTCTCACAGGCTGGTCACACAGGAAAGATTGCGTGATGAGCCAAAAGAGCGTCTGCGAGGGAGACTAAGAGAAAGCATATTTTCTCAAGGTCATGGAAAAGTCCACGGAATTTTACAATCAAGTCAAGGAATTCTCAATCATAACCCAAAGCCAGTTTAGTTTCGATTGAAATCCGTGAATATTAGGGAAATCGTAGAGCTCTGTACGGCACGCAGCGTAGAGTGCCCACAAATTTTATTCCATACATTAGTAGATTGGTGTTAGTGCTCTTGAGTTCAAATAGACCTGACTCTAGGTCAGGTCCCACTTTTGTGAAAATAGGCTTTAACTACATGTATAAATTACAGAGAGATTTAAGGCTCGACGTTTCGGAGTCATCTTGACTCCATTATCAAGAGAAAAAATCAGTTTGTGAACGCGGTTGTCTTTGCTTCAGCAAATCCCTTTTAATTAAAAACTACATGTATGTCACGTTTAATGCATTCTGAAGATCAGGAGGAGGTCTTTTGAAAAAATTGTAACTCAGTCAAAATTTTATAAACTAAATTCGATTTTGAGACGGCAATACGACTTTATATTGATGGCTAGTTGGGAGACAATATATTCGCGACTCCGCCCAACACGGAATATATTTTCTCCCAACGCCGTCAATATAAAGTCGTATTGCCGTCTCAAAATCGAATTTATTTTTTTATCGCGATACTGACATTTTGTTGGAGAAAGTAAACGAATAAAGTACAAATTGTGCGCTGATTGAAAGAGAAATTCAGTTAAACTGTAGCCATGATAATATCCGTGCGCGAAATTTTTTCTCGGGCGGGTTATTTGAATTTTTGGCTTTAATTTTTGCGTCAAAACAAAGAAAATGCAAAAATTTACAGTCCATAAAGCACCTACCATTGATGAAATAGAGCGTTTTCATTCACGTGACTACCGGCCATTTTGGAATAAAACAAAAGAAAGTATTTGCATAAAAATAGTGTTCAATTCCCAGAGGTTTAGTTTGGGACACCAACATGGCCGCCATTTCTTTGTTTTGGGACACCAACATGGCCGCCGTGACGTCATGTGAAAACACTCCATAGACGAGCTAGTAGGTTTGAACATTTTACCAGCAAATTTTATTGAAAATTTGTTACCGCCGAGATATAAACAACAACATGAAAACAATGATGAAAAAACCTCACAACCAGAAGCAAGAATAAAAAGAGCAACCATACTAGAACCCAAAAACGAAAGCAGAGTACTGTTATCCTAGCTTAGATGCCGTGGAGATTTAGAAATTTGAAAGAGACCAAGCGGCGAAGAATGCTGTAAACACCGAGTCTGCCGTTCGGCGCTACGACAAGAAGATCAAAGTGACAGACCTGAGCCATGAAAGAGAACGCAGCAGAGCTCTTGGAGCAAATTTTTCTAGAGATAAGGGACATCAGAAAAGAAACAGATCCTTTTGCTTTGAAAATGCCATAAATTATTGGAATTTAAGCTCATTGTTATTTACCGTGGCCGCTTTCACACTCGAGAAAGTCTTTTTTAAAGTAAATTTCTCTTCATCGAATTTTCGCTTACCTTCAAGAAAAAAGTTGCATCCGCTGTATCATGGTACATGGACAGTGTCAGAAGCTTTGTAAACTCAAATGACAAGAAATAAACAACACCATCCAAGGTCGCATGTTTATTCGCAGAAGTAAAATTTTGATCTGTGCGCGCCGAACCCATTTAAATGCCGTGCTGTCATGCTTACTTGACAGTTTTTGAGCCAATCAGAAACCGTCATTTTGAGACGACAATATCGCAAATTATAATCCATCAAATATTTTCGCTCGCGCGCGATTGGTCTAAACGCCTCACGTGACCGAATATACCGCAGCTAAAACTGGGGAATATCCGATGATATTCCCCAAGTGATAGTCCCCAATTTCAAAAACTTCAAGGCTCGTCTTGTTTACAATTACAATTAATGTCAAGATGGGGGAACGGTTTGCTTTTGTGACAGAAGGAGAGATAAACCTGCTGGTCGATAAAGCAGTATCAGAAAACAACATACGCTCTAAACGTTTCTGACGGTAAACTGTTCTTAAACGAAATGTTCAAATACTCACGCTCGTTGCTACATGTTGCGAAAAATATTTGAAGGATAATAACCACAATAACCTCCATTTGGCTTTAAAAATATGCTCAGATATTTGTCCTTGGACATTATCTGCTCCTCGAAGCTCACAGTTTTCCTCCAGCTTCGCTCTCGGGAAACTGTTTGCTTCTCGGAACAGATAATGTCTGCGGACAATTATCCGAGCATATTTTCGCCCCAAATGGAGGCTATTGTTTATATAACGTCGTCTCAGCGCAATGGGAAGATTCCCCAGGATCGCCGGATAACACAGAAAACAAAAGTTAAACATTTAAAGTGTTATTAACAAATGGAACTTCAATGTGTAAAATATTCAAGTTGTTTGAGCAAGGAACGACGTTTTGGCAGCGCTGGCACTGTATACTTGTCCCCAAAGGTAAATTGGGTAGTTTTGAGGTCACCTTGTAAACTGTCTCGCCAACAACGAAAAAAATCACATTGAGCTCAGTAAATGTGATTTTTGTTTATGGGATATAATGATTAATGTTCATAGAAAAAATCAGCGAAATCGGGAAAAAGGCGAAATTTGCCTTATCCGTTCTAACGCGGACAGCCTCTTAATTTCCAATATTTTAGCAAATTCTCCAGACATCTTGACTTTCCTAAAAATTATTTCAGAAAGCATTTTAGTATAGCAAATCACTATTCAGTATACAACGTGAGGTCTCTACATGTATAACAGCCACAATTTGATGAACATGTTTGGTTTGTTTGTTTTTTTTTATTTTTTTTTTTTTTGCTTTTAAAATGACAAGTAAAATGTGACTTTGGTGTTTCTTTTTTTCGATCTTTATTGCTTCTGGTTGACTTTTGATGGTTTTCTGACATTTTGGTAAATTGAGTTATGCAGGATAACTTTGTCGATCTGGAATGATGGCTCCCGGTTGAGATTTATACTTTCATGCGACATTATTGTTTCGTTGTTGCTCACCTCAAAGGAAACAGGTTCAAATATACATAGTGTACTATTATACAGACCCAGCTTCATTATCCTTATAAGTAAAGGTTTCGTTATACATAAGCCAGTAGAAATTCCATAAAATCAAACGAAGGTTTGGAGTCGTCATATTCACAGGTTTAATGTTCTTCACGTTGTGAAACTTCCTTCCATCACCTCTCGGCCAGGCTGAGGAATCAACTTAATTAAAGGGGCACTTGCACAAAGATTTCACTAATCACCGTGTTATTGTCGAAACTATTTGACAAGGTACTTTTTTTGTAGCAAATTTCTTTTAGAGCACCAAGGCGAAAATATTAAGTGATTTCTCCTGGGAGGAATAGACTATAAATAATTCTTTTAATTAGGAATTTCTCCAACATTCAAAGGGAGAACTTGAAAGAAATGGCCCATTTGCAATGTCCATTCCAGTGCTGGCCATCCACAGCCAAAGATTAAAGATAGATAGGGTAGAGGGTTATTTGTTAACCAAAGTGAACCATTATTTTAACGTTTTCATCGGTACAAATATGTTTTTTTGGCCATTTAAAGAAAAGCTGCAAGTACTGCGGGTGACACCCCCTCCCCCCCTCCCTTTAAGCTCAACTTGCCGTAATCTAAGTTGAGTGTCTGCAATTTGCAATATAAAACGCTGGTAACAAATGCTAGGCTTAAATGCTTTAAAAAAACATTTTGCAGCACCGTTTAAAAGTAAGTTGACAGTATCTTTCGTGACCTCTAGTGATACTTCATGTTGTCGGTAAGAAAGAAAAAATATCTGCAGTTGACAGTAGTCTATCTCTTACTTAGATTGTTTTAAATGCTTCTTTCATTCCCGTTATAGTTAGAGGGAAAATCCTGCAAGTCGAAAGTCCAAAATATCTCTTTTCCTGGTCGTTTGTCTTGTCAACAAACCTAACTTCATATGAACAAGGGAAGCAGCCGAGATTGTGTGGCAAATCACTGTCCAATACCATTATACCTGTAGGAGTACTTCGCCGGGTTCTCTTATGTACTCGGTGTTAACTAACCGGTAGTTAGTGCGCCAAAAAAGTAAGGGATTTTTTTCTTTTAAAGAGAGTTTACACAAGTTCTTAGACTGCATAGCAAGCGCTTAAGTTATTTTACATTTAAGTGAGGCATTTGTTTGTTTGTCTGTTTTTGTTTACACAATTTACACCCGCCTCCATCACTTCAACATAGGTAAGGCTGCATAGGAAAAAGTCAGAGTTTTCAGTCTAGCTCTCGACTGTGCTACCTGTTTAGCATACAGCTAACCAGCAACAAAAGAAATTTGAGTTCAAATAGACTGCAAACAAGTCTCTCTTTTGCACGAAAATCCGCAGGAAGAACGCAAACAACTGAGCAAGTACGAAATTCGAAGCGTGAGTAACGCCCGTGAGAGGCAAAGCCACGAGTAGCGCGGGCGCTCGCCTTCCGGCGCGGCCCGCGCTCTCCTCGCGGCTTCGCCACGCGCGACTCGCCCCTCGAATATCGTGCTTATTTTCCCCTGCAGATTTTTGAGCAAAAGAGAGACTGCTCGCAGTCTAGCTTTCAAACGACTTGATGTTTGTATACCGATTAAACAGTTGGGCTGTGTATGGAATCAGCTGATAGTTAACAATTATTCCACGAGCGCGCGCGTTGGATACTTGGTATGATTGATATGCGCCTCTTTGGCTCTAATGATCTCATGTCCAATAAGGGTGAGTGAAATAATTGTTTTATTAAAAACAATCGAGGAATATTGCTAGATCTTGCTGATTTTGCTTTGCAAGGATTATCAGACGACAATTCAATATTCACTGGTTGCTATTTCTCGGGCATGGTTTATTGGCTCATATACCATGGCCGCTAAGCCAATCAAATCCCTGGAGTTGCATTATGCGCCTCGATTTAAGGTGGCTATCCGTCGTCTCATATCGAACGCGTTCTTTTGGAATACTTTAGTTTTTGTTAAAACTGATAGCATACGTGTATCTCCAACTCTCAAATTGGCTGTATTCTTCAAGGCGTAGGATTAAACATCATACAAAATCGATTCTTTGAAGGCAAGTTTCAAGTGTTAGCGAGTTAATTTCACTGAATCGCACTATTTCTCCTGTTAAAGGTTTAAAGCACGGACTCGTCACTTGCGATGGCTGCAGGCAACACCCCCTTGCTGGAACTAGATGGAAGTGTGTAGACTGCCCAGACTATGATCTATGTTCGCCTTGTTACATGTCTGATGTGCACGACAAGACGCATACATTTTACCGGTTTGACGAGCCTAGAGCGGATGGGTAAGGCCGGTATTCAATAGGTCATTTCCGAGTTGCTATGAACCTCATTATGAAAGCAAGGCTAAGTGCAAATCTTTTCATGTGAAAATTAGTTTTGTTTCCATATAAGTGAAAACTAATTTTCATAATAAAAACTTTGCACTTAGCCTCGCTTGACTATAATCTTAGAAATTCAGATTTTATGAATTCCTATGTTTAATATGGAAAGTGCAGTTTAAGGTCTCTTGATCCTGTTCTATGGTCTAAATTAATCGATAATAGGGAGTTTAAGAAACGAGGACGGCGCTGGCAACGAGAACGCCGCAAAACAATGGGCTTAATGAGCGAAAACAATTGCTCTGCATGTGCGTTTTACATTTTTTTACATTTCTTTACCGTCCTCTGCAAAACAGCAACGTAAAATGACCAAATTTTAGGTTTTTCTCGAGAACGGGAGCGTATGACGCAAAATCTTCTTTATTTTCCTTACTTTGACGTCGTTCATACTAATTCAGTTCCTGGAGAGTTCGCCAGCATTTTCCAAGTTAAACAAGTTTTAATGATTGCGAAAAAGTTACAATGACGTTCTCGTTACCGTTGCCGTCTTCGTTTCTTAAACTCCCTAATATCAGGAATTCCAGCTGCACTAACGAACTTCATCTCCCTTGATTATATTCAGGAACTATTTAAGAAAACTACGCTTGACTATAATCTTAGAAATTCAGATTTTATAGATCCCTATGCCGTTTAATACCGTTACATATGGAAAACACAGTTTAAAGTATCGTGGCCCCGTTCTACAGTTAATAGGGACCTTACAAATGCAAGACGGCAACGCCAACGAAAACGTCACTTCAAAACATAACTTGATTTCATTTGTGCTACTTCGCGATTGTTTTAACTCGTTCTACTTCTACACAAACGACGAACTTCCCAGGAACCAAATTGGTAAGAGTCGCGTTCAAGGTAAGATAGAGATAGACCATTCTATTTTATTGCACAAATTACAACACTATGGCATTCGAGGCGTCATCAATAATTGGTTCCACTCCTACCTCACTGATCGTGTCCAGTCAACGCAAATTAAATCTAACACCTCTAACAAAGAAACTGTCTCATGTGGCGTCCCACAAGGTTCTGTACTAGGGCCCTACTCTTTCTCATATACGTCAACGACATCTACAAATCGTCTGATAAATTAGCTTTCTACTTGTTCGCTGATGACACGAACCTCTTATATACCGATAAAAATCTTTAGTCCCTTGAGAATATTGTCAATATTGAATTAAATAGAGTCTATGAATGGCTAACTGCCAATAAGCTTACGCTAAACACGAAGAAGTCAAACTTTATAATTTTTCACCCCTATCAAAAGAAACTTGACCGCCAAGTTAACCTTAAAATATTCGATAATGACACTAA